>NC_020406.1:824506-827624 GCF_000321355.1 Plasmodium cynomolgi strain B
GCGCATCGCAAGTGGAATGGCAGAATTGTTTTACCAATGGTATAACGTATGTTGCATTATGCCGCCGCGGGGGAGGGGAAAAAAAAAAATTCAGCAATTCGGCAATTCGGCAGTTCGGCAATTCAGCAATTCATTCGCGCCATGCATAAGAGGGCGACGATGCACCGAGCTCGATTGGGGTCTGTGCTTGCCCCAAACGAACTCGCAAAAGTTATGCAGCGCGTATGCTATGCTATGCTACACTATGCTATGCTAGCTATAACAGTGCGTACCTGTGACAGTGGCACCTACCATTGTGGTTTTTTTCCTTCCTATGCGCGGGGCGTGCTGCGCGCCCTTGGTCCCATTGGTGGCGCAAGGGTATTTTGGGCGCCCGCTATGGCACCGCCAAGTCGGCGCCTCGGCAGAGGGATAAAAATATGCGACCTGCGCGGTTTACGCGGTTTACGCGGTGTACTCGTGTATGTCGTGTACGCGGTTTGCGCGTGAAAAAAAAAAGGGAAAAAAAAGGAAAAAAAAGGAAAAAAAAAAAAATGGAAAAAAGAGAGAAAAATACTTACATAGTATATATGCTTAGCTTGTTACGCACCACGTGGACTGCGTCCTGCTGTGCAGTAGTTCCCCTCTTTGCAGGTGGTTCCCCCCTCTGTGCGGAGCAACCCGCCGCGCACTCACGTAAAGGCGACCTGCACGTCCGCGCGCGCGGCGGTCTCAATGATATTCGCCATGGCCACGCTCTTCTGCGCGGCGACGTTCATGTCCTGGCAAAAAACGCATTTAATCCCCGACTCGCGGAGCAGCTTCTCCGCCTCGTCCTGGTTTGTCCCCTCCAGCCGAATTATAAGTGCCTTCTTAAATGCAGTATCTTTAACAGCCCGGATAATACCCCTCGCAATGATATCGCATCTCATAATGCCACCCAGGATATTAATGAAGCATACCTTAGCCTTTGCATTATTGTTAATTATTTTTAATGCCTCTGTAATTTCGTCTTCCGTTGCCCCTCCCCCAACATCCAGGAAATTGGAAGGGGAGCCGTTATGCAGTACGATGAGATCTAAGGTAGCCATGGCTAGACCTGCTCCATTGACCATACAAGCGATGTTCCCATCAAGAGAAACATAATTTAAGTTAAATTTCTTTGCTTGTATTTCTTCTGCATTTTCTTGTGAGAGGTCCCTCTGTTGAAATACCTCCTTCTGTCGGTACTCTGCATTGTCATCAAAATTTAGTTTGGCGTCACAGCATAGGACTCTTCCATCGTTGGTCTCGGAAAAAGGATTAATCTCGAGCAACGTACAATCATATCGCTTAAAAATTTTGTACAAATTTGCTATTACATCTGTGGCGATATCCAACTCTGTATTTTTGAACCCAATTTTTTCACAAAATTCACGTGCCTGACCATGACTGAACCCGTTTTGTACATCTATGTTCATTTTGTGTATAGCATCGGGATTCCTTTTGCTAATTTCTTCGATAGAGGAACCTCCCGTGGATGATCCAAGGAGTAGTATCCCATCGGAACTTCGGTCTAGTAGAAAAGCAACATACCTTTCCTTCCTTATGTAAAAACGCTCACATATAAAAACAGTATTGCATTTTTTCCCCTCCTCTCCTGTCTGCTTCGTCACCAGTGTTTTGTTTAACATTTTAGACGCTACTTCTTTCACTTCTGTACTGTTGCGACAGATGTGAACTCCTCCTTCGAAATTATTTTCTTTAAAGTACCCTACTCCCCTTCCTCCACTCAGTATCTGCGCTTTTATTACTAAGTCGATGTCTCCACAAAGGCTTTGTAGCTCCAGTGCCTTCTCCTCTGCTTCTTCTGGAGTTTTCGCTGCGAACCCTTGTGCACATGGAATCATATTTTTTCGCAACAGATCTATTGATAAATATTCGTGGATGCTTAGGTGTCGTTTCGTTGTCAGGGCGTGATGGTTGGTCATTCCTGAGGGGGTAACCCAGTTGTCTCTCCCATTACTTAGAGATGTGCAATGTCCCATGCTCCTCCGCAACTTCAGAATAAATTTCGTTTCCCTCCTGAGGTTTATCATTTTGTAGTTTTTTTTTTCGTGTAGGTGCTTTTTTGGGCTGTTCCTTTTCTTTTTTCTTTTCACCTCAAATGAGCGTACAGCTAGATGTGGGTTATATGTGCAAGACTGACACTCGAGATTGGGGGGGGGAGGGGAGAGAGAAACACACCTTCTGGTGGTACACCAAATTGGGAGAGGTTCTCTTCAAGGGGAGTTCACCACGTGGAGCAAAAAAAAAAAAAAAAAAAATTACATAGCTGTTTTGTGTGCCTATATGTGAGCTACAGCGCGTGAATTAAATTTCTTTTCTTTTCCTTCCTTTACCAACTTGGGGGTCAAAACAAATGTGTCGCTCTTTCGCAGCAAAAGGGGAGGGTCTCACGGGGCGGTCAATTTCGCGCTGGTAAAATTGCACATAGGGCGCAGTTCCTCTGGCGAATGCTTCTTTAGCGGCTCCGTGCCGACGCGCGCGTCGTTCCGTTTTTTTCCCTCCCCGGGGGGAAGCGGTTAATCGGGTACGCCGCTAAGCAGTGAGGCGGTTAAACGGCTAAGCTGCTAACTGTTAAGCGGTTGTGTGACTGCGTCTCTGTGTCGCTTCGTCCCCGCTTGCCTCGTCACTGCGCGATGTTTGACCCCTCACCCAGTCGTGTTTAACTCCGCGCGCGCAGCCAGTGGGGGTGAACTAGCCATTTGTGAGTCTCTCAATCTGCAAACCTGTTTATCGCAAAATTGTGAATTTGTAAAATTGAAAATTTGAAAATATGAAAATTTGTAAATTTGCAAACCTGTAAAATTGGCATGTTTGGGAATTTTTTTTTTTTTTTTTTTTTTTTGGCTACCTCGTCCATTTTTGCCTGAACGGGTCAGGTAAAAAAGCAGATCCACGCTACCGCAAAAAATGGAGGCGGGCATACGCACATGGTACGTACGCAATTATGCCGCTTAAGCACCGCAAAGGCTTCCTCACTGTGAGCTTTTCCGAAGAGAGGAAAATTTAAGCGTCGGTGGCACTTTCGCTATGTGCAGAGGGGGAACACACGGAAAATACGAAAAGCAAAAAGAAGCAAAAAGAAGAAGCGAAA
>NC_020406.1:827684-846269 GCF_000321355.1 Plasmodium cynomolgi strain B
ATAATTTCCGCATCGTTGTAGTGGCCACGTGTGCATAGTATGCGCGCAGAACGGGTCTTCCCTTCCCGTGCCGTCGTGTACACACGCACACACACACACACACACACACGTATTCGTCTCTCCGTCCACTTAGTATGCTGCTTTGCGCGGGGAAGCGGAGGGCAGAGCGTGATCCTCCCCCCAGTGCCGCAGCCCAGCAACCACGCAACAGGGCAGTAAGCGCGGTTGCCTTTCCCCTCTACCGCGCTAAGTCGCATTTTTTACCCCCCTTTTAAGCTCACCGCTTGGCATGTGCTCCTTTTTTTTTTTTTTTCCCCTCGAAAGGGGCATCCAATTGGCCAACAAAAATTCTTGCAAAGTTGTGAGACGCCAACCAAGCGCACACATACGTGTAGGCAATTTTACGTACTGCTGCGCACATGGTTTAGGGTGGGGGAAGTGTGAGAGGCCCCCTCCCATACCACTTCATGGCGACGCGGAGCAAGTGAGAAGGGGAGCATATCCTTCATCTCGCGGAAGCCAGGTTAAGTTGGCATAACAGTTTTGCTCCTCCCCTGGTTCACGCCCACGTGTTACTACCCACCCCGCAGACACACACATAAGCACACAGTCATGCGTATGCACAGTCGCACAGTCGCACAGTCACACATATGCACATCCGCACAGCCGCACATATGCAGAGCTGTCCAAAGTTGGTTCCCTCCGCGCGGCATCGCAACGAGGGCACACAGGAATAGTTTTCTCTCGAGTGAATAAACTGCCAAGGGGAGAAACGCCCAGCAATTTTCCCAAAGGCTTATAACCCACTCGGGAATTTGTTTCCGCATTTTTTTTTTTTTGGCTAGGCGAACTCGACAGGGGGGAGGTGGGCCAGTTCTTCACTCGCACCACTCCGCCGGTCAGCCGGTCTGGCGGTCAGTCGGTCAGCCGCTTTTCCGCTCTTCCGCTCTGCCATTCCGCCGCTTCACCGCACCACCGCACCACCGCTCCACCGCACCACCGCTCTTGCGCGAAAGATGAAGAAGGAAGGACAGCAAAGCAAAGACGAGCAGGTAGACGAAAGCGTACTGAAGAAATATGACATCGTGAGAAAAATAGGAAAAGGAGCATACGGAATAGTATACAAGGCCAGGTGTAAAAGGAACAGAAAAATTGTGGCAGTGAAAAAAATTTTTGGTGCGTTCCAAAACGCTACAGATGCACAAAGGACATTTCGAGAGATCATGTTTCTGTATCAACTGAATGGACATGACAATATCATCACACTGATGGATGTGATCAAGGCAAAGAATGATAACGATATATATTTGGTTTTCGATTATATGGAGACAGACTTACACGAAGTGATAAAAGCTGATCTGTTGGAAGAAATTCACAAAAGGTATATCATTTATCAGTTATTGAGAGCACTTAAGTATATTCACTCAGGGATGTTACTCCATCGTGATATCAAACCTTCAAATATCCTACTCAATTCCGAATGTCATATCAAGGTGGGAGACTTCGGATTGGCGAGAAGCATATCTACAGAGCTAAATGAGAATAAAATTCCCGTACTAACTGATTATGTCGCTACGAGATGGTATAGAGCTCCAGAAATTTTGTTGGGAAGTACCAACTACACGGAAGGAGTAGATATGTGGTCTCTTGGATGTATCATGGCAGAGCTTCTACTAGGGAGACCTCTATTTAGGGGTAACTCCACGATGAACCAGTTGGAGAAAATTATTCAAGTTATTGGAAAACCAACAAAAAAGGATATAGAAGATATTAAGTCTCCCTTTACAGATACGATTATTTCCTCCTTTGTTGATATTAAGAGAAAAAATTTTTCTGAGATTTTTTCGAAAGCTTCTGTGGAGGCACTTGACCTTCTAAAGCAACTTTTGCAATTCAATCCAACTAAGCGGATCACTGCAGAGAATGCACTGAGGCACAAGTACGTCGAGCAGTTCCATTCCATTATTGAGGAACCTGTGTGTAGCCATATCATTACTATCCCCGTGGATGACAGCACCAAGTACCGAGTCAGCTTCTACAGGAATATTGTTTACTACGACATCATGCGGAGGAAGAAGTACCACCCTGGTGGGCGCAGCTTTGAGGGGGGCGGAAAAGCGGGCAGTGAGGCGGCCATCAGTGAGGCGGCCATCAGTGAGGCGGCCCTTGGTGAGGCTGCTACCGGTGAGGCGGCCACCGGTGAGGAGGACCAACAAAGGGAGACCCTCCCCCCCCCTGCGAGCACCAGCAAGGGGAAGCTACAGTCAAGCGCAGCACCCACGAGGGAGGAAAATGCGACGAGGATCACCTCACACAGCGGAAAATGCGCCCCCAAAATTAGGAGCACGCAAAGTATACACAACGGGAGAAGTGGCAGGAGTGGTAGAAGTGGCAAAAATGGAGACGCAGGCCCCACCACAGAGACCATCCACAACAACAAACCGGCGAAGCGTCAGCCTAAGAAGATCGGAAAAAGAGAGTGCCCCGAGGAGAGGCACAACGGAAATGCAAGCGGGCATCCGAATGAGAAACATTATTACGAGATCGCTGGTGAGGACAGAACGGGTAGGGGACTCGACGGTTATCAACGCAAAGAGGTGAGAAGCGCGAAAGTGGAGAGTAGGGAAAGTAGGCCCAAGGCGTCTAATGGAGACGCGGCGGGGAAGCTCCACAAATGGTCCAGTGAGAGGGGTAAAGCGGTCGCCACAGCGGCTTCCGTCATGTGGGGCAGAAGGAACGATGATAAGGGGGGGTATACAGGGGAGAGGAGGGTCGACGGGAAAACTGCGAGCGTAATTAGGGGAGAGCGCATGGACGGGCGCGTGGACGGTCGCGTGGACGGTCGCGTTGACCGGCGGGCGGACAAACTGGTGAGAAGCCACCTGGTGAGCGCGGCCGACGTGGAGGCGGTAAAGGCGGACCCCCCCAGAATGCAGCCCGTTGCGCCCCAGAAAAGGGAAACGGTCAAGTGGAGGAAGCGAGGGGGTGACGCGGGTGCAACGGCGAAACGTGTTGACTTTTGCGGGGCCCACTGCCACGACGTCACAGGTAAGAGAGGCGCTCCAAAGAAAAGCGCTCCAAAAAAAAGCGCTCCAAAGAAAAGCGCTCCAAAGAAAAGCGCTCCAAAGAAAAGCGCTCCAAAAAAAGTCCTTCGAAAAGACGCCCTCCGCGCACATACAACATATGAGCAAAATCGCTCACCCCCCTTTTTGCCTTTCCCCTTCTCACCAGCAACTGCAGAAAAGAAGAATTTAAAAAAGTGAGTCAACGTGGGAGCACTTTTGCATCCCATTTTTGGAAAGCCTGATGATAAGACGGATGGGGGGGAAAATGCCAAGCTGACCTGACCCGAGTTGAATTCACCTGACCTGGTCAGGTAAAAAAAAAAAAACGTGCACCTTTGTGGACACGTCCGTGAGGATGTTCACCGTGTGTGCAAAATGGAAAGCAGTGGGAGGGAGTTTCTTTCTGTTTGTTAGTAGAAGAAGCAGGAGGTTTGGCATGAAGGATTCAAATCGCGTCCGTGTGAGTTATCCGGGTTGAGTCCGTCATTACGCTGTGTTGTGAGATTTTTTTTTTTTTTAATGCGGAGTGGAAGAAGGAACGGAAGAAACCCCTCCGTGGGCAATTATGTGGACCGTTCTGTGGGCAGTCCCGCGAGGCGAGCCAGGCATACAAGTGGATCAGCCCAGTGAGCAGTCCACCTCCAACGGGGAGAGAACAATATCTTTCCGTCATTAGCATCGGCCCCCCAGCTGGAGCGCGCATCTCTGTACATGCAACGTATGCGTGTGTGCATATGCAGACGCTTCCCCTTCGAGGGGATGCAAACGGGGGAAAAGGGAAAAAAAAAAAAAAAAAAAAAAAAAATTCACCTTGCGCGCCACATAATTAAACGTTGCGTTTTCAACGAATTGTTTTTGTTACCCTGTGCGGGTTTGTGTGTCAATATGTGCCGGTGCGTCGTGGGTGGTTACCCTTTCACTCGCACCCGCCGTGTCATCCGCACCTTCGCACCGTTGCGTTCACCTCTCTTTTTTGTGAAAGGTGGGAGCATTCCACTGTGCTGTGTTTTGTAGTGTAGTGTACCTCACGCTGCACACCTGTTAATTAGTTTCCCCTTGGGCGTGTGCCCGCGTGCGTGCCTCCTCCTAATTCGTTTTAATTAACTACCGTGTGGTTCACGCTTCCCTTTTCGAAGAGCGGCATGTGTCCCTCTCTGTGTGGCCATCTGCATCCCCGCGATTTGTCTTTTGTCATTTGGTTGTGTTATTTATTGACAACGCCGTTTTTAACCTACTCCCATGCGCGGAAGGTGAAACACCAAACACTTCTTTACAATTGACGCAGTTCTGTGTCCGACGTTGTGCATGTCCCTTTTTTGGGAGTAGCTGTCCTGTGGGCGGAAGGGGGAAGGGGAGGAGGGGGCTCTTCCTACCCGTCTACCCCCCTCGCCTGCCTTAACATTATTTGCAGGTCACAATTGGAAGTTATTTTTTTTTTTTTTTTTCCCCCGCTTGAGGTGATAAGTGCTGACCCCTCCATACATGCACAAACGCATAACACATACATAATACATACATAATAACATGCATAATACATGCATAATACATGCATAATACATACATAATACACACACGCAGAAATACCCACAGGCCCCTATCGGCCCAGACAAAGCAGTTTTCCTCACAGACCCATGTTGCTACACGTCGCTGCATCGGACATATGCTGCACATTTTAACGATTTAAAAAAGAAAAAAATAATTTACCCAGTGGATACATAAGCCTCTTCCAAATTTATCATTTAAAATAATTGTGAAAGCGTTGCAAAAAACGGTAGCAGGTAGAACAATTTTTTTTTTTTTTTTTTTTTTTCCCCTTCAGGTGCAGCAGAGGTGCATAGTATGAGCGTGCGAAATGGGGTGAGTTATCGGTGGATGTTTTTTTTTTTTTTTTTTTTTTCCCCCTTTTCATGGTAAGGGGAAAAAAGGCAAAAAAATTCACACATGTCCATATGCACATACTCACATGTGCATGTCCACGTCCATGTCCATGTACACATGCACGTGCGTGTTCATTCCTGTGGATACATCATTTTTTTTTTTTTGAACACTTGCTGGCTGAAGTGCACTTACGCACACGTGTAAAAAAGGGAGTGCGTGGGGGGAAGTATAACCATTTGGAAATATACGGAGACAGAACCACATTGCTGTGTGCACGTACTCGTTCCCTCCGCGATGTTCCTTTTTTAGACTTAATCTACCATAAGAGGGGCACTCCTCCCTCTACTCCCTTTTTAGATATAACTGTAGCAGCTGCTGTACATTTTTTGGTGAAGAGCTAACGTCGTTTTCGCCAAACAGTGCGTAGTATTATGTCGTAGTTTTTTCTATCCACGGTTGGCGCACCGTTTTTGTAGGCCCCTGCAGCGTAGCCCACGCGCAGTACCCCCCGCGGAGTACCCCCTGTCACCCCCCGCAGATGCAGCGGCTAAGTCTGTGTAGAAAGGTAAAGGATACCAATCAGTCCCTTTTCCCTGTGTGCATACGATGCTTGCGTGGGGTGAAGTATGCCTTGGCGTTAGCAGAAATGAGAGGCATACTCTCAAAATTTCGTTAAGGTGTAGAGCTTGTCGTGTGTGCCTGGGGGGGCCTCTGCAGATAAGCCAGCATACGCACGTGGGTACACCGGCATAAGGGTGCAGTTGCACTTGCGTACCTACGTACCACGTACCTACGTACCTACGTACCACGTATCTACGCATCTACGTACCTACGCATCTACTCACCCACGCATCTACTCACCCACGCACACATGCTTCCCCCCCTTTCCAACTCCGCCGCGCCTCCACCATGTGCTGGACCATAAAGAGGAGGGCCCTCACGTTCTTCTTCCTCTCATACGCCAGCTTCGTATATTCAGACAAAACGGTTAACATAGGGAGTGTATTGGCGGGGGGGGTGAGCGCCGGGTTGAGTGGGGGGTTGGCTAGCGGAGTTAGCAGTCTGAGTAGCAGCTCCGCCAGCCCCGGCGCCCCTGCTGCAAGCAGTCTACTGCACGGGGCGGTGGGAGGGGGACCCAACAAGCAAACGTGTCAATCAGCCGGATGCTCGTCATACAAAAATATCACACATAACGATTCAGGAGATTGTCTAAATGGGTTCATCTGTAAAAAATGTAAAAAAACACACGCGAAGAACCCAAATATCTGCTTCTACTCCTCCCTCCAAGGATACGAAAACCTGTACGAAGCAAATTTAGAGGATTTGACACAAACGACACCATACGATCATTTCACTGTCCCATTGGTTAAGTCAAGCAAAGGTGAGAGCAACAAGAAGGACGTGTCAAATGACAGGGATGAGGAGGCCATCTCTAGTGAAGGTGACGAATCGGGGAGTAACAGGAGGGGAAGTTCCTTACAAGGAGGAGATGACGATGAAGAAAAAGGGAAACCACAAATTCGTGGCAAGGGTGATAAAGCAGGAGGAAGTCCATACACGCAGGGGTTAGAAGAAGAGGGGGAAGAGGAGCAGGAGGAGGAGGAAGAAGAAGAAGAGGGAGACGGAGACTCTGATGCGAAAGACAAACGTGGTGGAAGTAAAGGAGGAGGCAACTCCTCTCAGGGGAAGAACAAGGCAGGAAGCAATTTTGATGCAGATTATGAAACGGAGTCATTTTTGCAAAAATCGCCTGACCGTGTTCATAGCAAAGTGGAGTTACACGAGGTGGTGAAAAAGGGAGGCAGGGAACCGCACAGGGGGTCACTACAAAGGGAGTCACTACAAAGGGGATCACCGCACAGGGAGTCACTACAAAGGGGATCACCGCACAGGGAGTCACTACAAAGGGGACCACAGCCAAGAGGAGGGGGAGACGATTTCCCCAGTTCGTTGGAGACGCACGTGCCGCTTAGCATCAATGAGGGGGGATACAATAAGGGAACGCTCGAATCTGTAGACAAATCCACCTCTGCTCACAGAGGTCCCCCACACCCCAACGACTATTCCTTCACGCAGTCCGAGAAGGAAAAGGAAAAGATCGTATACAAGCGACTCAAAATAAATCTCAACAAAAATGAAGAATATTTTAAAAACAAACTGAGCAAATGTGACGTGGGTGGAGATGGAATGGCTACTCTTTATGTAAAAATGCTTCTTCAAATTGTGAAGGATAAAAACGATGTCTATGTAGATGTGAGTAGGAGGAGTGGCTCTTCGCATATGAGCCCAGGGTCGGATGAAAAGAAGGAGAAAGAAGGGGAGAATACAAACAGGAGAAAAAATTCTGAGGAGGAGGGAGAGGAGGATGATGAGGATGCGGAGGACAGTGACGAGAATGAGTACACGAGCATGTCTAAGGGCCCCAGGGGGGGGGGAGGGTACCATTACGGCTCAGGCACAGAAACGGACGTCGACAGCGACAGCGACAGTGATGACGAAGGCCCCAGGGGGTACGCGGCGGTGAATAAGTACGCCTATGTGGAGGTGCATGGTGCAGGGGTAAGCGGTGCAGGGGCAAACGGTGCAGAGGTAAACAGTAAAGAGGCAAACAGTAAAGAGGCAAACACCGCAAACCCAAACGCCGCAAACCCAAACGGAGCGCTGTCCTTCTACCAAGTGAAGGAGGACCTGGACGGAGACTCCATGGGGAATTACTACAAGTCCAGGAACGGATTTTTCAAAACGATTTTTAGAAGAGTTTTTAAAAAAAAAGGAGACTCAGATGATGATTCAGGAGTAGGAGACGATGACAGTGATGAGGAGTACCAGGGAAAGAAGAAGAAAAAGAGGTGGAAATTTCCGTGGAAAAAACGAAGAGGAAAAAATAAACAGCTGCATGGTGGAGACGATGATGACGATGAGAGTGAGGATGAGTCACACAGCAGGAGACGTCCAAGGGGAAGAAGACGGAGACTATTCGGTAGGTCCAGTCGAGACGACGAAGGTAACAATGATGGCAACGATGACGACGAAGGTAATGATGATGACGAAGACGCCGATGATGAAGAATCACGTGGAAGCTATGGTCAAAGCGGGGCAGGAAAAAAAAAAGGAAAGGGAAACAAAAAGGAGAAAGGAACCAAGGGAAGCAGATTCGATGGGACTAAATCAAAAATGGGGAGTTTCTTTACCAAATTGAAGAGGAAAATAATCCCAGAAAAACAAAAACTACATATAGAAGCATTTTTTAACAGCATCATCGTGAAATCATGCAGAAATTCACTCAAGTGGGAGGGGAATATGTTCCGAAAGCAATCTCTTGTCGAGATGACTCTCAAAGTTCCTGTTAAAATGAAATACATCAAAAGGGAACCTCTACATTTTTTCCGATCTGGTTACGAAGTTATTTTAACATGTCGTAATTGTGATGAGGTTCTGTTCAATTCGTGTGTTCAGGTGGGCAATCATAATCATACATAGGACGGGGGGAGAGTAGAAATTGCTCCATGGGGGAAAAACAACATATGCCACATCCACATGGATTGCACAGCTATCCAAATACAAAGGAGACTCCCACCCCTACCATTTCTTTGCACACTTATGCACACACTAATGTCGATTTATGTTTGTTCCTGCTCGCTTCATCCTTTTTTTCACCCCTCCTTTTTTTGTAGGTCTACTGCACTAAGAGAGCGAGCAAAACGGAACGGGCGGTACAGCAGCACAACGGACATGTGACAGGAGGTACATTGGGGAACGCTGCTGCTGCTACTGTTGCTGCGGGTGCAGTCACAGCGGGAGCAGTCGCAGCGGGTGCAATCGCAGCTGGAGCGGGCAGAGGAGCCTTCGCGCAGGGGACTACCCCTGGATCGCCATACATTTATTCGGAAAACTCCTCCGACTTCACCCCACTGTTGATATATGATTACAACGGTCAGTACTACCCCGGCAGTGTAAACTCAGAGGATGATTATTACAGTAGTGAAGGGCACGTGTACGTTAGCTACTCGGTCCTTCTCGTCACACTGATGGCTGTCCTACTTGTGTAGGTTGGATGAGTGGTGATCTCTCTCAGGGGAACCTCCAATGCAGGGTGAACGAACAGGGGTCTCACCACCTGTGCATACACCTGCGCATACACCTGCGAAACGGGACTTGCCTTTTTTCGTGTTAGTAACGGCAATCCTTTTAGGAGGCGTACTTCATCACGTTCTTCCCCCTGACTAGCTTCTTCTGCATGTAACGGAACTTCCTCTTTGTGGTTAGGATTTCCCCGGGCTCGGGGGGGTCCTGCAGGAGGCAACAGGTGGGTGGAGCGGCGAGTTGAGCCGCGAGTTGAGCGGCGAGTTAAGCGGCGAGTTAAGCGGCGAGGGCGTCATTACATGCGAGTGGCCCTACTCGTGGGTGACCCTACGTGTGACCAGCACATGGGGAAGCCCTCTCGGGGATGGCGCCCCAGGAGGCGTACCTGCGAGAAGTGATCTAGGTCCACCCTTGCGGAGGCCGCGAGCAGCTCTCCGGGGGACGCGCCCGACCGGTAGACGTGCGCATTGCGAGCGAGGTAAGACGGCATGAAGTTGTAAAGGAGTTTCCCTGTGATGAAGTCCCGAATGATAAGTCTCGTGGCAAAGTTAAGATTGAGAAGTCCTCCTTTCCCCCCGGAGACATACCTTCTAGAAGTACAAAAAGCACTTAAAAATTGAGCTGCATCTAAATAATCATGGGTTCTTTTCTCGAACCCATTTTGTGCATCTAACTGAATCTCACAAATGAGCCTTTTATCAATTCTATACTTCTCACACAACTGCTGAGGAATAATATTACACAAAATTTGGACAAGGTCGATTAAATTTCCTTTATAGTGATCCACAGAAAAAACTCCATTTAAAATTAAGTCATATTTACTATACACTAGAGATGGAAAAATCAATCCTGGACAATCACAAAGGGAGAACCCATGACGATTTAACGTAAGTGTTTGAAAGTGTTTCGTTTTTCCTGGCTGTCTACTTACACTCACCTTCTTTAACCCAACTAGCGAATTGATAATAGAGCTTTTTCCCACATTGGGAAATCCAATAAATCCTACCATAAATTTTGGGATACTACTGTAGTCTCCTATTTCTATGTCGTGGTACTCTCCTTTTTTTTCATTTTTTATTTTTTGAATTAAACTCACCATTTCGTTTGTGCTTAATATGTCCGTTTGATCATTTTTCTTTTCCTCATAGTTGAGACTTCCGTGCCCCACATCGATGGCGGCTTCGGCTTCGCCTTCCTTTTTCTTGTCCACGTGGGTTACTGGGGGGGTCAGGTTCATCACCTTCTGGGAGGGCGACCCTTCCGTTGGGGTGGGCGGCCGTTCCTTTGGAGTGGACGACCCTTCCGTTGGGGTGGACGATCCTTCCGTTGGAGTGGACAGCCCTTCCGCTGCCACGGACGGGCGCTCCCCCGCCGACATTTCCTCCCTCTTCTTTGCTTGTGTGTCCCCCGGAGAGGACATCCCATTGGTGTACGCCTCTATCGGGAGGGGCAGGTCCTCAACGGTAACCTTATTCTGGTGATACAACTCCCTCAAGGCAGAAAAAAAATAAATTTCACATTCCTTTGCTCAAAAAAGGCTGCCCATTCTTTCCTTTCCTCATAGTTTAAAAAGTCAGACTTATTTAGGATAATGTAAAACTCTTTCCTGTGGTCTACCTTTTTAATGTAATACTCTAACCCCTGGCAGTAGAAAAAGATTGGGTTTCTGGCATCGATGATGTAGAAAAGGACGTGACTTTTCTCGATCACTCTCCATAACTGTCTCCAATACTCGATGTTTTTTTCGTACGGTGTGATTATGTACCCTTCCTCCTCTTCGACGACACTCAGCAACTTCCTCCACTCGATGAAATACTCCAGTTCGTATTTCTGCACGCTCTCCTTGTTGAGGACCTCCTGTGCGTTCAGTCGCTTGTACTTCTCCCCGAGTGCCTCGTACATGCGCATGTATTTGAGGTTCCGCGGGGCTTCCGCCTCTGCAGCGGGGTCTTCCCCCTCCCCTGCAGCGGGGTCTTCCCCCACCTCTGCATCGGAGTCTTCCTCGGCGTCTTTCTCCGCATCTTCCTCCGCATCTTCCTCCGCATCTTCCTCTACACCTTCCTCTGCACCTTCCTCTGCACCTTCCTCTGCACCTTCCTCTGCACCTTCCTCCGCATCTTCCTCCGTATCTTCCTCCGCACCTTCCTCCCCTCTCCCCTCGTCTACCTTTTCCCCCTCTGCAACTGCTTCCTCGTCTACCTCCCTCTTCCCCTCCGCGCCCACCTCACCGTTCGGCGCCTTCCTCGCGGGCCGGCCTTTTCTCCTCCGCGTCACCTCCCCCTTCGTGCTGCGCACGTTAATCGGTATGAGGCTCTTGCCGCTCATCAGGAAGCTAATCTTCTTCACGTTTTTCCTCTTCTTCTTCTTCGCTGGCGCATTCTCCCTCTCGTGGAGAATTATGTTGACCTTGTCTTGGTGCTTCAAAAGAAATGGTCTGCCGGGGATGGGCAGAAGGATATTCTGAATCTCCAAATAATCTTTCTCCTTGTCCCTATCTCTTAACCTTTTTATTTCCTTTATTTCATTTTTCTGTATAAACACTTTACTCACCTGAACGCTGTTAATGACTAGCTGGTTATCCAAATAATCGTCAACGGGGGTTTTTTCCAGAAAGGAAATCTGTTTGCTCACTTTCTTTTCCTCATCATTTCCTATCTTTGAGTATAAAATGTTGTCCGAAATTTCCTTCTGTAACAACTTGTTACGCATTAAGCTTCTCCCCATAAAGTTGTTATGCTGCTTCGTTTTGTTTTTTTTGTAAACTCCCATTTTTTTCACCTTGCCTGTTCTATATTTTTTTTAAACTGTAATGCGATTTTACCTTGCCTGTTCATATTATTTTTTTTTTTTTTTTTTTTTTAAATATGAAAGAAAAGAGCTAGCCATTCGGCGGGTTACCAATTTGGCATATACCAAATCGGTTATATTCTTCCCCCCCCTTTTTTTTTTTTTCCTATTTTGCCCTGCCGACGTGGGGGCGCACGTATAACCATAATGAAAATGGTATATATGGTATGTTTTTTTCCTTTCTCTTTTTTGGAGCATTCCCCACGGTACGGGGTTGTGCACATTTTTCTTTTTTTTTTTTTTTAAGTCATGCTGGCGATATTTCTACAAAAAAAAAAATTGTCATTCAATTCAGTTGTGGGAAAATCGGCAGAGTGCTTTCGCCCTATGCTTGTAGTGCGCGTGCGTATTCTTTTTCTCAGGGCATAATTTTATAGGGGCAAGGCAAAGGGGCATATTATTTATCATGTACTTTATATCGTCCCTTCAGCACATAAAATGCATGTCGCGCGAGAGTCAGAATGTATATATAAATTATGCGGCTGGTAGTGGGTCTTGTCAATGCTTATTTGCTTGTGCGCACGTGGCGCCTGCCCCTATGGACAGGCTACATGCATTATATATATAATATGTAGACTATTTGCAAGACTCCCGGGGCGTTTGTTTTTCCATTCTACAAATATCCCGCAGCTGCTTCGAACTCATTTCCGTCACTGGACCGGGGTGAACCGAACAATCGCTCGGTTAAACCTGTAAAATTGGGGGAATTACGCGTTTGAAAAAAAATTAATTTGTTTTTTTTAACCCGTTTTTGTTAATGCGTTTTTGTTAATCCGTTTTTTTTAATCTTTTTTTTTTAACCCGTTTTTTTTAATCTTTTTTTTTTTTAATCCGTTTTTTATAATCTGTTTTTTTTAACCCGTTTTTTTTAATCTGTTTTTTTTAATCCGTTTTTTTTTAATATTTTTACCTGAACAAGTCAGCACGTTTTTGTTCATTAGATAAAAATGACGGGCTCCCGAAGGAGCATCTCGAAGTGATCCCTACTGTCATTAATTTGTTTTTCGTTTGGGTTTTTCCTGCTGTGCTATTTTTCCATTTTTCCTTTTTTCCTTGTTTCCATTTTCCATTTTCCATTTTTCCATTTCTTCACTTTCCGCGTAGCATAGAGTAACCGCATCGTTCTGGAAAGAAAAGAACAGCTAGCCAAGTGTTGACGCACTTGTAGCTCCGCAACCCTTTCCAGATCGATCCGCGTTAAAGGTTTTTTATTTGCACGAAAAATAAGCATGCATGTTTACGCATGTACATCCATGCGTAAGACGAAGAAAAATTGAAGCCAATTTGAGCAAGTGAAAGGAGAAGACCGTTAGAGGAGGGAAGGAAGCACAAAGAGAATAAATAGTGAAGCACCCCATGTTATCCGCGAAGATGTACCAATTTGTAAAGCCATAAGGGGAAAAAAAAAAAAAACGGAGGAAAACTTCCATTTTGTATAAACAGTTCAATTCTACGTTATAGAGGCGGAGGGAACAATCCCGATTGAGTAGCGACCACCATTTGGATAAGGACGAGCTCCCCCCACACACACATACACACACATATTTCCGAGTAAAACCACCTCAAAAGAGACTTACGCAGACCATTCGTGAATGCCACATTGGGCATTTACACGGAACTGCCTCGGAAGTATACACATACACGTGATTGTTCCACGTCGCCCTGCATCTTAGCCTCACCAACACCATTAGAACGACTCACATGAGCAAGAATATATGTGCTAGAGTGCTGCTCATCCTAAAGAAAAAAAACGAACTATACATTTTCAGACGCATAAGAGGGAAAATGCCACCTTTCACTCTCGAAAGGGACACAACACGTAAGGGATATCACTTGCATGTCACCTGACTCTGTTCAGAAGGGAAGAAACACTGGGAACGGATTCACAGTTGGGGCGTGAAAACTCAACAAGGGTGTATGTGTGGGAAGATATATATGCAAGGAGGAAAAAAAAAAAAAACTGGAGGGATAAACATTGTGAAAGAAGGAATCCCTTTGAGTCATATAAAAAAAATGAATTATTTTTCATTAAGGGGAGGAGGGGAAAAAAACTGGAGAAGTTACCATAAGGGAATGAACAAGACAGTTTGTCCACTCCACTGAAGGATCCTAAGCAGTTTGTTGCATGGGCAAAAAGGATACATTTGTCCCCTACCCACTTGACAGGAAAAGGATTTCCCATTTCGTCGTTAGCTTTTCTTCTGCTTTCCATTTTTTTTTTTTTTTTTCGCCTGACTTGTTCATATTTTTTTTTTTTTTTTTTGGCTTGTCCCCCCGGAAGAAGTTTCTTTCCACTTCTCCCAAAAATGATTTTGAGATTCAATTTTGACACAAAATGGGATACGCACATAACAACAAAAGAAGAAACAAAAACCTGAGCGGTTCTGATGTTGGCCATTATTTAAAAGGAAAGGGTCCCCACAAGAATTGCAAAGAAAATAAACCAGTCGAACTGTATGATAAAAATGTACCTTATGGCGGGATGTTCCACGCACATAACAATGTGCTGCTTGGAGGACAAGGCACGGGGAATTTTTTCCGAAGGACAGACAGGAGGACAAACAATACTTACAATTATGGTAGAGAGGATGGCGCAAGGGGGACTGTTGGAGAGGTTACTTACGTCTTTTACGAGCCACTCAGATATCCCGCCTTTAAGATGGCGGATAGGCGCAGTGGGGGAGGCGCCGCAAAAAATGGCTATGTAGAGAAAGACGCCGCAAATGGAGGGGCGCAGAAAAACGCCGCAAATGGTGGTGCGCAGAAAGACGCCGCAAATGGCGATGCGCAGAAAGACGCCGCAAATGGCGATGCGCAGAAAGACGCTGCAAAAAGGAACCGACGTGAGACATCCGAGGAGGATAAAGGAGTACCCCCCGTGGGAGCCCCAAATGGAGAGAGCTGTGGAGGAGCTGAGGAGGCGAGTATGACCACTACGAACTTAACCCATGTGGGGAAGACGAAGAAGGCAGGGGAATGCAACTCGGGGGGGCTCCACCACGGGGCGAACGGCGAAGTGGTGGTGGTGAAGAAGCAGAGGAGTAGGGACAAGCAGGGGACGAAGAATCAGAAGAGTAGGGACAAGCAGGGGATGAAGAGTCAAAGGAGTAGAGACAAGCAGGGGACGAAGAGTCAGAGGAGTAGAGACAAGCAAGGGACGAAGAGTCAGAGGAGTAGAGACAAGCAGGGGACGAAGAGTCAGAGGAGTAGAGACAAGCAAGGGACGAAGAAACAAAGTAGAGACAAACGGGGGACGAATAAACATAGGAGTAGAGACAAACCGGAGGTAAAGGGTGATCGTCACGGTAGGGATGAAACCACGGAGGTGGAGAACCCTCCCGGTGGGGAGCGACTTCGAAGAAAAGCAAGGCAAGTAGAATGCAAAATGAGGGACCACTTGAATGCCAACTCCGCAGTGGAGGCGCGAATGAGCTCAACGTCCTCAGCCTCTGCCTCTGTTTCTGTCACTGCCTCCGTCTCGGCCTCCTTCTCTGCCTCCTTCTCTGCCTCTGTTGCGGCCTCCTTCTCTGCCTCTGTCTCTGCCTCCGTCTCTGACTCTGCCCCTGCCTGGGAGTGTGCCTTTGACTTCCCCCCAAGTAGAGGGAAGAGAGAGAAGAGGGACTTCTTCATCCCAATAACATCACCAACAGTAGGTAGAAATCCAAACGAAATTACAAACGAAGTGAAATTTATTTTACACATGACGATATTAACTCTTTACAAGGACCAAATCAAACCTACATACAAACAAATTAAAGAGAGACTAGGGACGTTCCATCAGAATATGGAATTACAAAATAATTTTTTGGAAATATGCTTGTCTTTGCAAAATGAGTACCTTGTTGTAAAGTCAAAGAGGAATAATATCTTTGTTCTGTTGAGGGAGACTCCCAAATGGTTTAGTGGCTGGATCAAGACTCGAAGCCTTGTCAACCCTTATCCTGAGATCATGTGGAGGAAGTTCTCTCGTCACCTTTTGCATGCATGCAGGGCGGGAGCCGGGGGAGGGTCTGCTCCTTCCTCTTCTGCTTCGCCCTCTACTGCTTCTGCTTCTTCCGCTGCTTCTTATTCTGCTTCTTCCGCTGCTTCTTATTCTGCCTCCCCGCAGAGTCATCTCGCTGTGCAGTTTGCCAAGCATTTGTGCAGGAAGGGGCACTTATTTTTCCAAAGTTCGGACACGCTGGAGGGGGCACTCGGTTTATTTGGACAGGACAGTACCTCGCGTGGTTCGTTTGGACAGGACAATACCTCGCATGGCTCGTTTGCATATGACTCGTTTCAACATGGCGCGATTGCACGGTGTAGTGCCCTACATGGTGAACCTGCTGGCAGCTCCAGGGGACTCTTCACTTTCAACCTCCTCCACGACAGCTTCTCCTACTTCTCGCACGTAAATGACACTGTCGTGCGGCTGGTCGATAGCTCGCTCGTCGGTCTGTATCAGTCCATTTTGGGCGAAGAGGAGAACAAGGCGGCGAGCAGTGGGGGGAGAAGCGGTGAGGCGGCAAGCAGTGAGACACGGAGCAGTGAAGCGGCGAGCAGTGGGACGCGGAGCAGTGGGACGAGAATCACCGATTCACCAATCGCATCGGAACCCCCCTGGGAACTAGACAGTGACATATACAAAGCGGCCGAGGGACTGAAAAAGAGAGATCTCCCTTTTTTCAGCGACTACTCTGTAGGAAGAATAGCACATATAGTTCAGCTCGGCCTGTACGGTGGGCTGCTGCACGAGGAGGGTCAGGTGATCAAGCCGGCCTGCTGCTGCAGGGGCGTGGCCGCGTCGGTTTGGGGGGGCGCAGGGGTTGGCACGAGAGTTGGCACAACAGTTGGCGCAGGAGTTGGCGGCAAAATGGGCAGGAAAATTAACAGCCAAATTAACAGCGAAGTGGGCGGCGAAGTGGAGAGCCCCCCGAGGGAAGAGACAGGCGGGGGAGAGAGCGAGGAGGCGTCCTTTACACGAAACTTCAAAAGGCACATGGAAGGGGAGGACGCTAACGCGGTTTGTAGTGACGCTGACCCGGTTTGTAGTGACGCTGACCCGGTTTGTAGTGACGCGTCTTTACCCCGCCGGGATGCTCATTTGTCGTTTCAAAACGGAGGAGGCAGTTCCAAAGCGGGAAAGTACG
This sequence comes from Plasmodium cynomolgi strain B, assembly GCF_000321355.1. NCBI lineage: Eukaryota > Apicomplexa > Aconoidasida > Haemosporida > Plasmodiidae > Plasmodium > Plasmodium cynomolgi. The sequence goes on from NC_020406.1 coordinate 844,687, forward strand.
AAGGAGTCGTCCCCCTAGTGCCAACCGCCGAGGATGCTAAAGTGAAAATCGATCAGCTCCTAAAAGGAAGTAGAAAAAAAATCATATATTTCTGCTCATTTAAGGATAAATTTTTTAAAAATTTCGAACAAGTTTTATGTCCTGTCCAATTCGGCTGTCGAAGTTTAATTGAGTTTCTTTTTTTCCACTGCCAAGAAGTGTGCAAGCTGTTCCTCCTAAATAGAAACGTCATTTTAGTACACCCCAGTTTTGATGAGCAATCTGTAAAGGACCTTGTGAGAGAGGCGAAGGAGGAGGAGGAGGATGGAGATGGGGATGAGGATGAAAACGTGATTGAAGAGTTTAATTACGCAGAATACGTCTCCAACGTGACGTATACTCAGAAGAACAGTCAGACCCAACAGGGGAGCCTTCAAGTCTGCACCGTGTTGAAGGACCTGGGGAAGAAGAAGGACAATTTTTTTATTACCTTTTCCTTTTGGAAATGTGTGACGGGAAAGGGGAAGGCGCCCACGTGGTGAAGAAGAAGAAGTGGAGGAAGTAGAGGAAGTAGAGGAAGAAGTAGAAGAAGAAGTAGAGGAAGAAGAGGAAGAAGAAGTAGAGGAAGAGAGAAAAAAAAAAGGGGAACCTCTTCAAACCTGTAATGACGTAAAAGCGGCGTGCCGGGGGGAGGAAATTCAGCTTTGCACCTCGCAGGAGACGAGTGGGGCGATGTCACTCCCCCCGATGCAACGGTTCACTTGGAGCAGTTTACTCAAAGGGGTAACCCGGTGCCCTTTTCCCTGACCCAGTTCGATGTAATTTACCTAACCCTATTGGAGTGTGTATTTTTTTTTTTTTCCCTCCGTTTTTACCCTTTTTTTTTTTCACTTTTTTTTTTCTCTTTTTTTATGGCTTCCACCCTGGGTGATGGTGGCACTCATTCGACTCCTCCCCACGTGACGGCGGATGCGACTGATTTATCTCCACGTCGTGGGAAGGTGTGTGTGTGACAGAGTGGTGATGCCAAATGGGGGAGCAAAAGGAGTGAAGAAAAAACCATCACGCAGAAACAGTCGCAGGAGCAATGTGCGTTTTCGTTGTGGCACACCTCCCCTCCTCCCTCCTTTGACCTCATCACCATTGTCAGCATATCCCTGCCACCACTCCTCGTGTTGGAACCCTGTTTCGGGTCCCTTATCCTTGTTTGCCCATTCTTTCTCATTTTTTTTGAATTCCCGTTGGTGCGTCCGAGTCCCACTGACGTGACGATGTGTAGGTGTACACCGTTGCATCTGCTTATCCGCTCCCTCTACCAATTGACCCCCCCTTTTTTTTTTTTTTTTTTTTTTTTTTTTTTGTTCCGTTTCGTTTCGCCCGTTAGTCACCAACCCGTGTTTGTATTTCCCCACCATGTAACTGCTCTACCCACAGCATGGCTTCCCCTTGTTCGAAACCGAACCCTTCAATTAGACGTACCGTTGTGGCTCCCATTTTGCTCTCATTTTATTCCCATTTTGTTTTTAGAAATTTATGCAGTTCAAATAGGTGAGCATCGATTGGCACTTTCTTTCTCTCTTTTCTTCTCTTTCTTCTCTTCTTTC
>NC_020406.1:846279-848686 GCF_000321355.1 Plasmodium cynomolgi strain B
ACCTACCGGGGCCAAAGCACGACATAAGCAAAAAGATGGCGTGGAGGTGGACTACTCCACTTTGCTACATTTTTTGAGATCGCAGCATACCGTCTCCCTCCCCCTCGATGCGGTGAACCACACACGATGAAATGAAACGAGTGGAAATAAGCTTCTTAACGATGGGCCGTTAATTCATTGTGAGTGGGTCAGACGTAGTGGACACAAAAGGTGGGGGGGGGGGGGGTTAAAAAAGGCTCATTCTGTCTCTGCGTGGGTCTGTCTCTGCGTGGGTCTGTCTCTGCGTGGGTCTGTCTCTGCGTGGGTCTGCCTGTGTGTGGCCCAATTGGGGAAGCGACGTGGTAGCCCGGAGGCGCCCCGTTAGGGGTTAGCCAGCACCACCTAGTGACCACTGCTTGGCCCCCCTAGCATGTCAACTCCCTCAGGCAGGTCTCCTTAAACTGGGGGAAGTCGCTGTAGTCGAGGGTCTGGCTATTCCCGTCCAAGTCGTACGACACGAGTTCCGGTTGCGGGGGGTCTAAGCCATGACTCCTGGCCTGTTCCTCAGATTCGCGAATGCATTCTTCCATTCGTTTCACTTGTGCCTCGTTGAAGCTCTTTAGCTCATTCAAATGGGGGTTCAATTCCTTTATGAGATAGTCCGTCTGTTCCTGGGTCAGATCAACATAGTTAACAGACTGCTCTACTTCATCCGTCGTCTTTGCAGATAATCCAAAGTACCGAGGTACATACACATTAACTGGGATTAAACAGGGGACATACTTTTCGACTTCTACTTCTATCTCTTCATTCGATGTGTGGATTTCTGGTTGGACAATCTTTTTTAGCACCACTTGTGTTTCATTCTCCACGACATGTGGAACCACGTAAGGAACATTAACCTTGTTATACACAGGTCTTTTAATTTCCTCTCCACTTGGAATCTCGACAGTTTTTTCAATATAATTTGTTATCACCTTAGGGTTATACTTAGTTACGTACTTTGGAACTTCCACGTATACAATTTCTTCCCTTTCCAGGTCCTCCTCTACATCGATGGAGCTTTCATACACGTCTATGTATTGATAGTATGTTGTTATGAGTATCTTTTCCTTCACGACGTAATTTTCGACCTCCTCTGTTCCTTCAAGGTAGACTGTTGGGTCTATTCTACACTTGGGGTTGTTTTTGTAAAAATCTAGCTGTTTTAAATAGTCTTCTAAATGGTTCTTTAAAATTTTCTGAGCACTCTCTGTTGGGTAGTTATACAGCGTGCTGTGTGAGTTGCTTCCTACTTCTCCTGCATATGCCGAGTCAACCGCCTCTTTTTCTCCTCCTCCCTTGTCACCTTTTTCCGATTCTATGTCTCCACTCACGTTTGACCCACCCCGGTTTAGACTCAGGGCTTCCATATCTTCAATATCCTCCCCCAGCTCGTTCATTGTTTGTTTGTACTCCACCGGAGAGTTTTTTCCCCTGTCTATGTTACGAAGTTAGTTCCTCCGGGCCCAGACATGCGCGCGCTCCGTGGTCGCCAAGCCCTTTAGTGGACCGCTTTCTACGGGGGGGGAGGTGCAGCGGTCGCGGTGTTGGGGCGGTGTTGGAGCGGTGTTGGCGCGGACAGCGTAGATCACGCACACCACGCAGATCGAGCAGACCGTGTAATCTGCCAATCAACTGGTTAACTCCTTTCACGAGTGAACCGCCACACCACGGACAGCCTATTCACCTTTCGCGTTTCTTACCAAATGAGAAAAAAAAAAAAAAAAAAAAAAAACTCAAATTGGGAAGGTGTATCGAGAGGATGCTCTACAAAAAAAAGGGTGCCAACGAGGGTTTTTTTTGTACTTATGTGTGTGCTGCGATGAGACTCCACTTGGGGATGCTTCCACCCCGTGGGGACTAATCTCACGACTCCTCTCCTTTTTTTGCATCTGTTTGTACTCGTCTACAAGTTGACGTTACAGGTATGCACACATGCACACCCCACCCACGCACATAAAAAACACTGCCGCGACGTCTACCCGTGGAACAACAACGAAGGGGTCAAGTTATATAGCGCCTTCTCTCATATGGCCTACTCGTTTACCTATATGCGCTTTATACACATGTACGTGTGGCGTCTTTTCAAATGCTGATCCATGCCTCCTCCCTCTCAGTCGACACTGTTCCTTTTTTTTTTTTTGCGATTAAAAAAATAAACTATGGCAAGCTCAAAACAGGAGGTGAAAATAGGACATAGATAATTTTCACTCTTCACGATTATGATTTTCTCCACGGGGGAGGGAAAAAAAAAATATAGGGGAAAACGATTTTACTATATACACGCAAATGCAAAATGCATATGCTCGTTGTGCTTTTCCTACCTTTGCGTGTATGATGCCGATTGGCCTCGCGCGAGACGGGAGCGCAGATGGAAAACTGTGGA
>NC_020406.1:849026-851290 GCF_000321355.1 Plasmodium cynomolgi strain B
CAAAGAGCTCGCGGAGGTCACGTTGGTTTTTTTTTTTTTTTTTATCTTACCTCCACGTATGGAATAAACAAAAAGGACAACGATTGGGAATCACAGAAGTGTCTCCATTTTGCAAAAACGGGTAAAGTCCTCCAAACAAGCGGAGAGCTGCCAAAACGATGTGCGGGCGACTCTCCCTGCTTCGCAATTTTGTAAATAGACGTCCTTAAACAGGTTGGCCATGTTATGGCGAAAAGGGCTCAACACAAAAACGATTCCTCTTTCACTCGTCACGTGATGTTTACCCCTTTTAGGTGCCCCCCCAATGGAAGGCGCTCGCTTCGCACCTTCGTGGGATGGGGTTACCCAATTTAGAGGATGCACCGTGTTGGTTGGAAAGCGGGACTTAACCATGCCTTCCCTGTGTGTGACTGCTTTGTAGGAACATATGTCCGCCCCGCTTGCCTCACTTGCCCCACTGTGTTTGTCCGTTTGCCCCCCCTTACACGCCAATATGCCGTGCTTCCCCATTTCGGCATGTCTACAAAATTACCATTCGGTTATATGAAAACAAGTCCGCTTTACAAGTCCGCTTTACAAGTCCGCTTTACATTTCCGCTTTACATTTCCGCTTTACAATTCGCAAGTTTGTGCCCCCATGTAGGGACAGGGCTAGTCACGTGCAACGGACGACGTCATCTCGGCATCGATCCCACACATACTGGACTAAGGCAGCCTCTTCCTTTCTGCAAACCGTTTAGCATTCACGTGGTGTACTCTGTGCAGTAAAGGGGCATACTATTTCCCTCACGACAACTACACATTTTGCCGATCACGCTCAATTGAGTTTCTTTTGTTTTCCCTTTATAATGCTTAAAAATGTGACTCATTTGTTCACTTTTTTTTTTTTTTGGGGGGGGGGAATCCTCTTTAACTTAACGTATCATTACATCAGTGTACGATGTTCCATTTTTACGGTTCGGCTCAACTTGTTCTTCTGCTTTTTTATTTGCCTTCTCAGCGCATCGGGGCGTCCCCTTTTTTTTCCTTCTGTGCGTTGAAAGGTTTAACCGCCCATCTGTGCGCACCCTGGCAGAGTTACTACACTTGTGGAAGCTGCTTTTATTTTTTTGCGGGTCCACTTGGCCAAAAGGGGAAGAAACGTTTCTCCCATTTTGTGCTAACCGATTTGCAGTAAAAACGGCCTGCTCCCAACATTCACGCGGGTGTGGATTTTTTTTAAAGTACCACTAAAACAGTGCCTACAAAAAGGAAAAGCTCAGCACTGAATGGATATGCATTCATCCTGTCGTTAACTTCCAATCGATGGAAAAGCGCGATGAGTAATCAGTTGGAAGAAAAGAAAAAAAAAAAAAAAAAAAAAACATATGTATATGTATAGGTGTATAACTTCGGTATGCTCACCCGCTAAAAAATAACACAAATGTTTTAAAAGAACAGCTTTATATTTACCAAACGGGAAGGTATGTGCGACGGGGAAGTGTGCTGCGGGCGCGTTTATGACTCCCCACGGGGTGAATAGCAAAATGTGCCACGTTTCGCATGACCCGTGCAGGCGAATAGCCACAAAAGGACTACTTTTTCGCGTGACTGGTTCAGGCGAATAGCCACCAAAGGATCACTTTTTCGCATGACTGGTTCAGGCGAATAACACACACCACAGCAGATAGCTAAGAGGGTGAAAAAAAAAAAAAAAAAAAAAAAACACATAATTTGGGGAGAAAAAAGAAAAAGCATGGGATACACGTCTACCTTAAAATTTGTCAATCTGGGTGTTAGGAGGAGGCTCTTCCGGAGGGCCCACAAACAGCCTCATCACAAATGGGACAGCATCAAAAATCAACTGAATGAATTGTTAAAGTATGGACGCATTGAAACGACCTTAACCAAAGCTAAGGAATTACAGGGGTATGCAGAAGAGTTAATTTACTTGGCCAAAAAAAACAATGTGGAGAATAATTTAAAAGTGGAAAGTATGTTGAGAACAGCGCAAGGGAGGAGAAAACTGTACGAATATTATGTGCCGTTATATCGATATAGACCCTTTTTTTTCACAAGAGTTATTAATCAATGGAGGCTGCGATTACGGGATGCAGCGCCCATGGCATTTATCGAGTTTATTGATAGGCCAGGGGAATTAAGACCAGCCAAGCCAGTCGGAGCTGACAGAATTAAATACATATATGAGGAGATGAAGAAGAACCGAAGGAATTTTAAGCAGCACTTCCACATCGCAAAGAAGTTTAATTTGCTTGATGAAAACG
>NC_020406.1:852210-853677 GCF_000321355.1 Plasmodium cynomolgi strain B
CGCGTTGAACTGAATTGTTGCGAGAAAACAGTTCGGCAGAGAAGTGTTTGCCTCTTGTGCGCCTTCAGCGTGTGAATGCGAAACGTTGGTCCTGGCATGATGCGCGCGCGCAAATGTAAGGATACATATTCGTGCGTACGTGCGTACGTGCGCCCATGCATAGGTACGTACGTGCATACACAATGTACGCGTAGCAAACAGATAAGATACACGCGCACTCACGTATGCGTTTTTTCCAAATCGCTTTGCCCCTTGGGACGAATCCCCCGGCAAAACTTCAACCTTTCGCGAAGGTGTTAAAAAGAGGGGTAGTGGAAAAGCAAAGGCTGGTCTGTACAGCATGCGAGGCAGGGGCACACTGTGCACGTATACATGATAGTAAATCACGCGTGTATGTCACATTCCCACGCAGTTATTTGAGAATCGTGCGAGGGGTGTTAGCGGCCGATTGGGAGGAGTAGCGAAGAAGAAGAAGAAGCTGAGGTTGAGGAAACGTTTCGAAGAGAGTACCCATCATAGAGCTAGAAAGAGGGGTCGCGCCGAGCCGCCATCACGACGCACTCTGTCGAGTTGCTTAATCGGCTAACCGGTCAACAGTCGCTCCACCGCCGCTCCACCGCCGCTCCACCGCCGCTCCACCGCCACTCCACCGCCGCTCCACCGCCACTCCACCGCCGCTTCACTGCCACTCCACCGCCGCCCCGCCCAATGGACGCGCTGAGGAGGGCGCTGGGGCTGCGGCGCCCAGTGGCCCACAGCGAAAACAAGCTTCTGCTGAAGAATCTGAACGAGGAAGGCACCCCCCAAGTGACGAATGTAAAGGCAGAGGATTACCCCATCCCGAAAAAGTATCTCGAAGACCCGGAGAAAATCCCCAAGTACTATGTCTTTCAGTCCAACATGGTCACAGATGAAGATTTACAGCCCGGGATGTTACGGCAGTTAGAAGTTGATAGAAGATTAACCCTCCCCACGAGGACTCATATTTCCTTTTTGGTCACAGCCACTGACGTTATTCACTCCTGGTCCATCCCTAGCCTCGGCATTAAGGCGGATGCCATTCCAGGTCGCCTACATAAAGTGACAACGTTTATATTGAGGGAGGGAGTATACTATGGGCAGTGCTCCGAAATGTGCGGCACTCTCCACGGGTTCATGCCTATCGTTGTAGAGGCAGTGTCCCCTGAGGCCTACGCCGCGCACGCGAAGAAGTACTACAGGGATTAGGGGCCTCCGCGCGTAGGCAATGAGGCAGCGCGCCGTGGCAAGGGGTTCACACGCACGTGACGTTTGCGTTTACGTTTACGTTTGCTTTGACTTCGACGTTTACGTTTACGTTTACGTTTACGTTTACGTTTACGTTTACTTTTACTTTTACTTTTACTTTTACTTTAACTTTAACGTTAACTTTAATTTTTTTTTCCTTTTTTTTTTCTTTTTTTCTTTTTTTTTCTTTTTCTTTTCTCC
>NC_020406.1:853737-855801 GCF_000321355.1 Plasmodium cynomolgi strain B
TTTTCCCATTTCCCCCCCTTTGCGCTTTCACAAATGCAGTTGCAACTCCATTCGTCAATTCATAAAATTGATTGCACCTCCAAAAAAGGGGACCACCAAGCAGCCATGTCGAGTGGGTCCCCCCCCTGATTAGATGCAACCGTGTTGGTGGCTGCGGTGGTGGAGGAGCAGAAAATCCCAACAGTCCTAGCAGCCTTAGCAGTCCTAGCAGTCTTAGTAGTCCCGCCCCAACACGCCTTAGCAGTCTTAGGAGTCCCGCCCCAACACACCCTAGACAGAGAGGCTCCCCAAAGAGGAGTCGCAACTGGAACGTGGTGAACGTGCCAGCCTTTTATTCGAACCCCCCTCTCGTTCGCAGCAGCAGTTTTGAAAGTTCGTCTCATTTGGGAAGCTCTCGGGAGGGTAATAAGCAGTGCAGCAAAAAAAAAAAAGTAATGGTGATGTGTGCAGCTGGCTTAATATGACGTCTGCGGCTTAACAGGGTTGTGTGTATGTGTGTATGCCTGTGTGTACGCGCGTTGGGGGGCCTCGTCAAAGGGATCGTCGTGGCCACTCCGATGTGAAGCCCCCCCCAATCCCGCTAACATTATTGCGCCCCCGCTGCCACCAGATTATCTAGGCTGCTTTGTTCCACGGCCAAGTTTTGCACAGAGCTTTTGGAGGAGTAAATAGCCTCCGATTTGTTGTCCCCCCCATCGAGATGACATTTTCCACTTAAGTTAAGATGATGATTGTAGTTCCCCTGGATGGTCTCTGATTGTAGAGCACTACGCATTAAAGGGTTATTATAAACCACCGGATTTTCATAATAAATTTTTTTGTCCTTATTTATTCCACATGTAAAATGGTCTTTCTTTTCTCCTTTTGGGATAGGAATATATTGAGCAGGTATGGGTACTTCTATATAGCAAGGGACATAAATGGGTACCTGAACTTCGACATACTTAGGCTTTATCTTTGGCACTTCTAACCGTTGTGTCACTAACAACTCGATCCCTTTAGGTATGTTTTTTAAAATCTCCGTGTGGTATACCTCCTGCCTTGGATGTACTACAGGGACATCAATATATGTTGGTACCTTCACTTCGTTGTAAATAATTTCTTCCTTATTTTCTATCACATCAATGATTTGCTCTATTTCTACTTCCTTCGTGATAATTTTTTTTTCCTTCACGACTTTATCCTTTAATCTCTCCCTAAAAACCACTTTGGGTATTTTGGTAACCTTTTCTATCGTCGTCGTTTTTATCGGCCCACTAGTCACCTTCTGTTGTACATCTCGAAAAATATTTTTTTGGAGAAACAGATCCTCGGCTGCAACGTTTTCGTTCGACTGTGTGATCAGACCGTTCGTGCTACTAAACATGTGCTCTCCGTTCGGCTTGAAGATCATACTGTCCCGCTCTTTGTCTCTCCCCTTCTGTGGGTCGTCCGCCATGGTTTGGCTAGTCTACGTGGGGAGGGGGTACTCACGAAATTAGTATGCGCCTTTGTCCGGTTAACGCTGCTATGAAGCGGGGGGGGATGGAGGGGAGGCGTTTCCATATCATGCAGCATTTAGTGCGGAGGTAAGTAGAAGGGGGGAGACACGCCACCTTAGGATGACAGCCAATCGAGGTAAGTTAGCCACCACTCGGTTGGAAATTCTTCTTTTCCATTTTTACTTTCTGATGTGTGTGTGGAGGAATTCCTTTCCGAGCTGGAGTTCTCTCTCTCTCTATCTCTACCTATCTATCTCTATATCTATCTTTTTTTTTTTTTTTTTTTCCTTTTGGACAAGTCCTCCCGAAGGTGGGAAGTAATTCAGGAGCGGAGGAGGAGAAAGGCAATCTGTGTGAAGCACTGGCGAGCGAGGTTGCTGGTCGTTCGATGCAAGCTTCTCTGCGCGGATTATATACCCAAAGTGTTTTCAATGGCTAGGCGGCATTCCCAGGGATATGGCGGCCAAGGCATCTACCCTCGCGCGAATATGCGCGGCGCTCGCAGGTACGCAGCGTCTTTCTGGGGACTTCTTCACCCCCACCCCCTATGGTGTGTACGTATGAAAGCATGTATGTGTGTGTG
>NC_020406.1:855851-884449 GCF_000321355.1 Plasmodium cynomolgi strain B
TTTTTTTTTACTCATCCCCGCATGTCTCCCACAACGTCATTTTCTCCACTCCTCTGTAGCACACCGCGGGGAGGAGCATACCAAGGAAAGGAAGAAAAAAAAGGGGGGGAGGCATAACCTAACCTATAATACGCCCTTGAAGGTGTGTAAAATGGTCCTTTTGCAGAATGACCCTTTTGCAGAATGACCCTTTTGCAGAATGACCCTTTTGCAGAATGACCCTTTTGCACAATGGCCCTTTCATATGGAGAGGGGGGAGGGGAGTAACGTGGAACGCACACTTGCTCGCTTCGTCCCTGGCGAGGAAGACCTCCACGTGGAGGGAGCCCCCCCGCCGATTATGCCCAGCCCAACCGGTGTACAGGGCGACCCCAATGGGCGCTGCCGAAAAATCCGTTCGCCTAATAATCCGTTCGCCTACTAATCGTTCCATTTTTTCCCATTTGCAACCGCTTCGTTTGAATGGAGTTAAGGCAAACTGGGGAGTTCCCCTCAGAGGAGTTATTTGGGGAAAGTAAAAACGTCGTACTCATGGAGAAGTGAACCAGGGAGGGGAACAAAAATGTTCGTCCCCCCTTTGGGACAAATAAAAAAGGGTAAACTGAGAAACGGCGCCGGGGGGCGGCAACGATAGGCACACAAACTGGTTAGCGGAAATGCGGCTAACCACCACGCCGCTAAGCGATAGACGATTAACAATAAACAATAACAGTAACTGCTAACCCTAACTGCTAACCCTAACTACTAACCCTAGCCGCTACCCCTAACTGCTAACCCTAGCCGCTACCCCTAACTGCTAACCCTAGCCGCTACCCCTAACTGCTAACCCTAGCCGCTACCCCCAACCGCTAAACGCTGCTCACCTCACAGGCCGCCCTGCTCCAGAAAGGATTCGGCAACCTTGAGGAAGCCCGCGATGTTGGCGCCCGCGACGAGGTCAGACTCGCCGAGGTAAAGCCTAGACGCGCCGTCGCACTGCTCGTAGATGTTCCTCATGATGGCTTGCAGCTTCCGGTCCGTCTCCTCCGCGGTCCACTGCAACCGCATCGAGTTCTGGCTCATTTCAAGTCCGCTGACAGCCACCCCCCCAGCATTGGCTGCCTTGGAGGGACAAATAACAACTCCGCTTTGCTTGAATAAACGCATGGCCTCAATATGAGTTGGCATATTTGCCCCCTCCACAACCATTTTGCATTGATTTTTTATTAACAGGTCAGCATCATTTTGATTAATCTCATTCTGAGTTGCACAAGGGAAGGCAAGGTCGCATGGGACCTCCCAGGGTTTCCCTTTCTCAACATATTTGCAAGTAGAGGACCAGTTTGCATATTCCCTAAGTCTTCCCCTTTTGATATTTTTTAATTCCATCACGTAAGCTAGCTGTTCTTTGGTGAATCCATTTGGTTCAAGGATGTACCCATCGCTGTCACTCATTGTTAAAACGATCGCTCCTTTTTGTAGAAGCTTGTCAACTAAGTACTGTGCAACGTTTCCACTACCACTAACAACACACCGTTTATCTTTCAAATTCTCATTAACTTTGGCTAGTGCATTTTCTGCAAAGTAGACTGCTCCATATCCAGTAGCTTCCGACCTGATATTACTTCCACCCCATTTTATATTCTTCCCTGTTAAAACTCCTTCAAAAGCATTACTTAGCTTTTTGTACTGTCCAAAAAGGTACCCTATTTCTCTCCCTCCTACTCCTATATCACCTGCAGGTACATCTGTATTCGGACCAATATACCTAAACAGGTTGGTCATAAAGGATCTGCAAAAGGAGAGTATCTCATTTGGGGACTTCCCTTTTGGATCAAAATCAGAACCACCTTTGCCACCACCCATAGGTAGTGTCGTTAAGCTATTTTTAAATACTTGTTCAAAACCTAAAAATTTCATTATGCTTAAATTGACAGTGGGATGGAAACGGAGTCCTCCTTTGTATGGACCTAGGACTGAGCTGTATTGGATTCTAAATCCTCGATTTATTCTATGCTCTCCTTTATCGTCTATCCATGGGACTCTAAATTGGATTACTCTCTCTGGTTCAGCAATATTTTCTAAGACGCCAAGGTACACACTGTTTTTTTTGAATAATGGCTTGAGAGATGCTAGCACTTCTTCGAATGCCTGAAGAAATTCTGGTTCTTCTTTGTTTCTTGCTTTAACTCTCTCGCGCAGGAGGTCCATTTTGTCGTCTAGCGAGCCGCTCGCGTTGTACCCGTAGCTCTGCGCGCTGCTGCGCACCTTGGCGCGCCCTGCGAGGGGGGAGAAGCGTGGTGCGGAGTGAAGAAGCGGTGGTGAGGAGTGAAGAAGCGTGGTGAGTAGGTGAAGAAGCGGTGCTGACGCCACGACGCCACGACGTGGTGAAGAACACACAACGCAGTTACCTCTGCCATGGGCGTGTGCCCCTTTAGCAACCTCCGTGGCGATAAAGCCTTCCAAAAAAAAAGGTAAAAGGGTGATTAGGCAAACGGGTGATCGGCAAACGGGTGATCGGCAACGGGGTGATCGGCAAAGGGGTGATCGGCAAAGGGAGCATCCCCAAGTAGGTACACCTCAGTGTGTGGGCACCAGTGGGGGGAAGCCCACTTCCGCTGTAGTGCATTACTGGCACCACCCGCTGCGCCGTTTCCAACTCGGCATACTTCCAAGCGGGGGACCTCCTCCTATTCAGCTGGTTTCCCATTCCGTTTAGCGCCCTACATTGGCGTGCACATCGGCACACACCAGAATGGGAAACCAGCTGAATAGGAGGCCCCCCGCTTGGGAAATAAAAGAATCGTACGAGGTAAGGATGATGATGCTACCTGGCGCGACATGCTTGAGGTGGTTGGTCTTCGAAAGCCCGCGGGCGCCGGAAATTATGGCGAAAAGGGCCACAGTTGAGAGGGATAAAATCATGGTGACTCTCCTTCCTCGTGTTTCCCTTCGTCGTTTCTTCAGTGACACCACGTCGTTCACCCCTTCCTTCGTTAACTCGGTGTACCTCTAAACTAAGCCTCGCACTCGCGCATGCGGAGAAGAGAGCTCTCTGCAAACACAGTTGCGTTCCAGTTGAGGGGGCAGCTCGGGCGGCCCTCCCAAAACGTCGCTTTGTCGTGAGGGGTGCAACTTCCTGTGCAGCTTCCTGTGCAATTTCCTGTGTAACTTCGAGCCTGACCTGTTACTCCCTCGGCGTGTTTCGCGAGTTGTAGGTGTGTTGCGAGGGTGGCGCGTCGCCTTCGTGCAGCTCAGTTTGCGCGGTTTAGGCGGTTTGCTTGGTTTACGCGGTTCACGTGATTTACGCGGTTCACGTGATTTACGCGGTTCACGTGATTTACGCGGTTCACGTGATTTACGCGGTTCACGTGATTTAAGCGGTTCACGTGATTTAAGCGGTTCATGTAGTTGGTTCAGCTCGTAAAACCCGTTGCGCTCCTTTTTTTCCACCTTTTTAATTATTTTTCCACCCCCCTCCCTTTGTTGCTTCTCCCCTTTTTGAGGAGTTGCCACACCTCGTGCGTGTGCAGTGATGAGTGGGGTTCCCCTACCCACCTCGTTTTCACCTCCTTCCCACCACGGGTGACGTAAAAAAAAAAGAGCATGTGCCTCATGACGACCTGCTGCACCGAAGCAGCGTGCATGTAGTTATAATGTGCCACTCTCAAAAATGTAGAGCAGGGAAAAAAAAGTCGCAGTGCTTGCAGCGTTGTTTAAGTTGCTTTTCTCCACGGCTTTGCACTTTAATTCTTTTTTTTTTCTGTCATTTGGTTCGCATGATCGGGTGAAGTGGTCACTACGCGGTTGCTACGTGGTTGCTACGTGGTTGCTATGTGGTCGATACGTGACCGCTACGTGATCGCTACATGATCGCTACATGATCGCTACGTGACCGCTAAACGGTCGCTACGTGGGATCACCCCGACGTACACGCCCCACTACCACCACCACCATTTCTCTCCCTCCAAAAGCCATCCTAACGCTTGCCCCTTTTTATGCTAAAGTACTGCGTTATCTTGTTAGTCTTTTTGTGTGGCTGCGCCTGCGCGACGCTGGGACACGTGCCGCCATGCGCATGAACAGGTTGTAAGAACTTGAAAGCGTATCCAGAAAAAAGCGGAGTGTCAATTAAGTAGAGTGGCAAAAAGGAAGCATACTGCTCTGTTGAGAAGCAGAAGTTGCGCAGAGGTATGGTAGCTTCTGCTGAAAAACATATGGGTATTTGTTTTCTTTTCTTTTTTCCGTCCGACTTTGCCTTGGTCAAGAAGGTACAGTTAACTGCTATGTGGTCGCTGAGCCTCGGGGAGGTGTAGATAAAGCCGATGTAACTTCGGAGCTTAAATTGGAAGTGATATATTTCTTCTTCGTGTTCGCTTACTGCTTCATCCTCCGTGGGGATTCTGCCCGTTTTTTTTCTTAGCCGATTGAAGTAGTTGGCATAGTTGCAGTTGTTCTCGGGGGAATTTACCCAGAGGTAGCTCCGCTGGCGGGGGGTAGCGGCACTGCCAGGGGTAGCAACGTCATGAGTGTCTGCCGCATTGTGAGGGGCATCACCGGTTACCACGCGATTGTTTGCTTCGCCACGGGTCGCCTCGCTGGGGCCACCCCCCCGGCACAACCACCCCCTAAGCTCGTCAGTTAAAACGACTGGGGATTCGTACAAATGGGAGTGCCCCCTGATCAGACGCTCATACAGAACAAAGTCCACAAAAATGTAATCGATACGAGAGCCCTCATTACTCATCCGGTGCTGTTTATACGTGTCCCAACAGGTGAACTTCCCGTTAAGTGATGGATAGAAAAAGGAAAAAAGATCTACCATTTTATCCTCACAGAGTAGGTTCTTCACAAATTTGGTGCAGCACTCGGGGGACGAAGAATATCCAACGGCGTTGGCTACACATAGTAGATCCTCCTTCGAAAGTAACGTTCCTAAGGATAAGAAAATATCATTTAAGTGCTTTAAGTAGAGAGTGTTGGCCCTCTTCACGTTGTACTTTCCCTCGATGCAGCTCTGGAACGAATACCTACACAGGATTTTTCTGCACTCTCCATGGGTAGCATTATTCTTCATATTATACTTAACGTTTTTTCCTTCCCTTCGGAGGAGGTAATCCTCTATCGGGGCACTTCCCTTCTGCATGAAGAGAGAGCAAATCTGTTCGTTTTCCTTGGCGAAGGAATCGTACATGTCGCGCTCCTCGTGGTTTCCGTGATGGGTCTCCTCTCCGGTGTGGCCCTCCCCGATGTGGCCCTCCCCGTTGTGCTCCTCCCCGTTGTGGAAAACTCCTTCGTCGCCCCTGCCTCGGATGTCCCCTTCTTCGCTGTCCCCACCTTGGGTGCCACTCCCTGGTGCCTGGAGGAAGAAGAAAAAGTCGTTCGGGTAGACCCCCGCGTACTTGTCCTCCACGAACACCGGGTCCAACGAAAAAAAAAATTTCTTCCACCGAAGCAAAGCTCGTCCCGACCCTTTTGACTTCCCCCTTAATTTTTAAGTACAGTCTAAACGACTCTCCATTTTCTCCTTTCTGTTTCTTAATGACAAAATTATCTCGACTGCTCAGTGTCTCAATGATGAGAGGTATCTGTTTGCATATCCTTTTCTTTAGGTCCTCTCGTATGCTGACCTTGTTTATTTGTTTTTGTAGCTCATCCAGATTTACTATATTGTTCAGGTAGTGCACATCTCTGTTTCGGAAGGATATGTTGAGATCTCCCACGAGGATGATAGGAAGACCCGTTGTTATTCTCAGCTCAAGGAGCTTGCTTCGAACGGCGTGGAGAAACCTCATTTTGTAATCCAATCGGTTGTAGTTGCACCCAGAGTAGGGGGCGTATACATTCACGAGGACGAACTGCTTGTGGATCGTAATGAGCACTCTGCCCTCATTGAATAGATCGCTCGCTCTCCGTAGGGAGGTGTCAGGGGGGCGGCTTTGGCGTGGTGTCTGGCCATCGTTCCCACCACCCCCAGTGCTACCCCTGCCGCTACCCCCACCGCTACCCCGTGGCAGCGCGTAAAAGGACACGGACGAGTTGTCCCGTGGGAAGCACCTCGAGACCAGCAGGTCCCCCTCCGAAAAGCCATCCACAGAAAAGAAAACGTTTCGGAAGGGATCACTACAGCAACAAACGATTTTCGCCTTATGACCCACATAAGTAGCAAGACCAGAGTACCCTTTCTTCTGTATCTTTTCTCCACCCCTGTTCTTGCAACACGTCCAATACGTTTCGTATTCATCCGAATATGCGTCTAACAAGCTAAACTCATTTTCAATGATCGAGTCGTTCGTTTTAGTTTCTTGCAAACATAGAATGTCAATCTTGAGTTTGTTCAAAAATTGAGCCACTGTAACTTCTCTCTGTTTTATTAACTCACAGCTCTTCTTCCACCCGTTCACATTCCAGCTAGCTATTTGCAGGCTTTCCATTGCTGGGGAGAGAAGTCCATCGTGCGGAGAAGCGGTGCCGTTGCGCTCCTTTTAAAGGGCCAGAATGAGAGGGGGGGGGATATCCTCATACAAAAGTGTAACTCGCATGGTATTGCTTCACCGTAAAGGAGGGGGTGATTAACTGAGAGAGTACGTTTAGATGGTCGTCATACACGCTCTCCACTAAGTGATTCTTCTTCACCCCCAGACTTTGCACCTGTGCATGCGGACGGGCATCTTCCTCGCATGATATAGCTACGTTTGTCCCTCTCCATCCCGCACGGTAGGAGTTTGAAGGGGCACAACAGGAGTGCTACATATAGATAAGTGCATGTGCATGTGCATATGATCTTTCCTTTTTTTTTTTACTGTTAAGAGGGCCAAACGGGGAAATTACAAAAAGAAAACAAAATAAGGTGTACTCGCTCGCAAAGGAGAAAAAGCGAGGCACAAGATTAACCACGTCGCGATTCTCTCTGAATTTGCGGTTAAACAAACCGGGCGAATTACGATTTTGATTTCCATTTCGATGGGGAAGGGGGGGGGCTGTGACAGCCTTGGCTAGGGCTCGAAAAATTTTAAATACTAAAAGAAAGAGGGAAAGAGTGTCACCGGCAACGAAACGGTGCAAAGCACGGTAGAGAGAGGTACCCCCCTCACCCCAGGCAATGGGCACGTTAGGTTAGCAGCGAGAGCCGCTTCACATCAGATTGGTTAAGAAGGCACTGCAGGAAGGCGTTGTAGGAAGGCGCTGCAGGGCTCACCCCCACAGCGATTTAAATAAAGGGAGAAAAATAACGCTATTGCATAAGGCACATACCCCGCACCGTTTCATGTGTCTGTCTCCCCCCTTCGTTAGACGGCCCTCCGGCGCCGCATTCGGTAGAGCACCACGGCGTTGTTGAGGAAATCTCGGAAGGACACGATGATGTGGGACACCCTACTCGATATTTGGATCAGCTCGGAGAAGTCCTTACACCCGGAGAACAACTTGGCGTCCATTTTGATGGCCACGAACCCGACGTTGGGGGCAGTGGTCTCTGCCTGGCCGCTGCGCCGAGGTGGGCTGCAAGGATCGGGTGGAGCAGCCGAGTCGGCCACGCGGATGGCGGCTAAGTAGGCACCGCCACCCTCGCCAGCTTCACCCTTATCCATGTGGGCGCTCCCCCCCCTGCAGGGGTCATAATTGCTGCTGTCCCCTTTGTCCCCTTTGTCCCCTTCGTCCCCTTCGCCCCCTTCGTCCCCATCGACTCCCCCCTCGTAGACGAACAACTCGGAGGGCACCAAATGAGCAGGGAAGTCAGCATAAAAGGAAAAGTCCAGGTGTCCATGTAAATCCATGGACTTTGTAGTAGCGTGAATGTTTTTGCACACTCCCAGGGCGATACAGCGGTCATGCCTATCAACATAGTGCACAGATAGCACCACCAAAACGTAGTCGTTTTTCTTGAGGAGATATATGACTTCATTACGTCTAATTATAAATTTAGCGAAAGAATTTTCCTGTTCATGTGTTTTGGAAAGGAAAAAGTGCATGAAAGGGCCACACTGTAAAGCTTCTCGTATTTTTGACAAATGACTTGCCACGAGTAGCATCTTCCCTGGAGTCCTTGGTACTTCAAATAACTCAATTTGTATGTCGTAGCCGAATTCCTCCTTCTCTAGTAAGTGTGTGTGTATTTTTAAATTCTGTTCATCGTGATAACAGCTCAGAAAATATTGCATGGTATGTTCATTCCATACATGCTCAAAATGGCTATGTGCCACGTATATTTGCACTGAGTCTAGGACGTTGTAGTTGTCTCCTTTGTGCATATCCTCCACTTCGTTATCTGTTAAGTATTCTTCATCTAATAATTTTCCTGTTAAGTTTGTTTCCTTCTCTAGGGTTACCTTGGAGTGTGCTTCCACTTTGTAGATAATGTCATCCGCGTCGTAAATGTACTTGGTCAGCACGTACCTGTTGGTTTCTCTGTCCGCCAGTTTGTCGTCCACGTAGCAGGCGCTTGGGATGGAGGGCACCCCTTCCCTCAGCAACTGGTGTATACTCTCGAATAGCGCCTTGTTGTTTGATAGGTACAGGTTCGACTCGCACTCCAGTTCTTTTATCTTTCTGTACAGCCGTTCGGACATGTTGGGTTTGTGTTCATCCGGGGGTGGGGGGGCAACAAGGTGAGGAGCAAGGTGGGGAGCAAGGTGTGGCAGCGAAACAGGGTGATGTCGTCACTTCCTCGTTAACAACCGTTCTGTTAACTTCTCCCCTATGCTCACGTGTATATGTAGAGGGGCTTCCTTTTTTTTTTTTTTGTACCCTCAAGGGCAGCTGCCAAACTGGGTTAAAAGGAGAAATGCGTTGGGAAATTGTTTAAAAAAAAAAAATAGCTAGCCAGGGAAAAAAAAAAAAAATTTAGCTAGCCAGGAAAAAAAAAAAACATATGCACATTTGCACACACACATGAGGGTTAAGCGAACTGAGAGCCCATTGACAAATATGGACAATTCCCCTTCTGTGCCATTCTCTACCCCTCTTGGCCACCCATCTGCAAAAAAAAAAACAAAAAAACAAACAAATGGAAACATCAAAACGCGTGGAGGGGAAAATGTTCCATGTGGGAGGGCTTGGCCAAAGGGGAGCACACGCGTCCTCATCAGTAGGGGGGTACACGGAGAATAACGTGCAGGAAATTATCAAATTGGGAAAAGTTGGCAGCGAGCCAGTAGAGTGGCGTTTTCAGCGGAATTTGAATCCCGTTGATTATTATGAACATGTAGGGGCTGAAAATTAGGTAATCGTCTTCGACAAAGTAAAAAATGATTTCCCCGTGAGGGGGCGCACTTGGCACTGCTGCTACAGTTGCTGATACCGCTTCCGCCGCTGCACTGTCTGGAGGAAGGTGACCCTGTGCGTTAATCTCACCGTTTGTCCTGTGACCGTGCAGGTTATCCGCCACCATCGCTACCCCCCCCTCTGTTGCGTGTTTTTTTATTTTCCTAAAGAAGGAAGGGAACTGCTCATGCAGAAAGTCCCCCAACGTGTAGGCAAAAAAACCGTCGACTGTATTTTCGGTCCCTTCTGCTGGCTTAATTTTGAACAGAGGGCACTTTGTCAACACTTGATTGTATGGGGGTCCATAAATGTGTATAATTATGGGAACATCTTTAACCACATTTTCGTCCTTCATAAGGGCGCACACGGAATTGTGCTCCCCGCTGATGGGACCAGTGTGCCCGTTTTGCTCTGCCTGTGCACACTTGGCGTTAAAGTAATCCACGAAACGGACCATATTATAATCGATGTGCTCCCTATACAGGGCGCAAACACTTTCGACGTCAAACCGTTTCAAATTTTGCAGTAACTCGTTTTCCACTTGCTGTGGCAACATCTGAAGCACCCGGTTATTTTTGTTAAACACGTAGTTGGCCTTTTTAAGCTGACCAATCAGGCATTCCTCAAAGTCGTGAAATCCTCTGTACAGAGGTATGCAGCTGTTGTACGGCAACAGGTTAACGTTTCCATCGTAATTCAATTTGCTTCCTCCTCCCCCTCTACCGAAATGCGTATTGTAGTTTTCTTCATCTTTGAAATGGACAACCAGTCTCCATGGAACATTCCTATCTGCTATGCTTAAAAATTGCTGATCGTACCAGTCATTATTTATTTGTTTGTTCATTCGCATGTGGTAATACTTAACGTGGGATTCTTCTGCGTTTTTTTTGTTTCTTTTCCCATCGCTTTTGTCTTCATCCTCTCCACATGGCTTCTTTTCCCCAGTGAGGGAACCCTTTGTGGCATCATTCAACGGAGCTTTGCTTGAGGGCTTCCCCCCCTCTATCTGCTCCCTCTCAGCTTTGCCATGTAAATCGACCGGCAAATCGGCATGTAAATTGACCGGCAAATCGGCATGTAAATTGACAGGCAAATCGGCATGTAAATTGATCGGCGAATCGCCAGGCAAACCACTTACCCCACTTGGAGTGATCTCTAAAACGCTAACATGGTCAGGAAATAATTCCCCACTGGAGCATCTCTTCCAGCTTGCTTGCTTCTCTTCTAAGCTTGGCAAACTCCAATCCTCCCCTTCCACATCGCAATATATATCGAATAGTACCCCTATGGGGAGTCTCCAATCGAGTATGATCCTCTCCTGGAGTGGTTTATCAACCTCGGTTCTCTCTGTGAAGGTTTCTCCATTGGAATTTTCTCCACAGGAGGAGAGCGTTTCGGATGTACTGCTATTAATGATAGGACATGTTACGGGAGCAGTTTCCTGTTGTTCTTTCCCATTTGGGTGAACCGGCAAAGGGGTCCTCCTTCTTCCTCTTCTTCCTCTTCTGCCTCTTCTTTCTCTTCCTCCACTTCTTTCCCTTCTTTCCCTTCCTTTTCCCCTCCCCTGCGCGCATTCAAAGTACACCCCAAATTTGCTACCATAAAAGGGCAAAACAAACGATCCAAAATAATCTACACATTTCGGAACTATGTTGGATAGGTACATGTACCTGTGGACATGCAGAAGGTAACTGGATGGAGAGACAAGTGATGGGGAGTCTTTTTCACTAAGGGTGAGGCATAATACCAGTCCGCTCGCTTCGATGTTTTTGTTAATTTCGTTTACATTTGGCCTTTCCAGGAGGGGGGCTCCTCCGCTGCCCTTCTGCATGTTGCACGATCTATCAACCTATCAATATATCTATTTGTTTTCTTTGTTTGTTTGTTTGCTTGCTTGCTTGCTTTTTTTTTTTTTTTTTTGTTTTTTTGGCTAGCTGCTGCGTTTTTGCTTCCACTTCGCCCTCGCCTCACCTGTCTGTTCATCGTCACGCGCGTAAAAGGGGTATCTCCTGTAGTTATGTTGCCCACGCTGGTGGTGGTGGGGTTACAAAAAAAGGGACACCACACGAACGACACCACACGAACGGCACCACACGAACGACACCACACGAACGACACCACGCGAACGACACCACGCGAACGACACCACACAGCGCAGCACAGCACGGCAAAAAGGAGGGCCCTTTTTTGTTAGCTACACGCGCTGGGCCTTTCCACAGCGACGTTCATCAACCTGAACAGGGGAGTGCTCTCTCCAAAGTGGGGCATCCCCAAATGGAGCATCCCCAAATGGAGCATCCCCAAATGGAGCATCCCAAAATGAAGCATCCCCAAATGAAGCATCCCCAAATGGCGCATCCCCCAAAGGCGTGGCCAAATTTTAGACGGAGTTCACTCTTCTGTCATACCGCGGAGGAACATAAAGTGTGCCTCTCCAGCCGGAGGGAGGATCAAGCAAAACAAAATGGGCCACTTCGACACGAGCTCCGCGGAAGGTACCAAGTTGCACCAGATGGAGGGGTTGCACCAAAGGGGTAACTTTCATGTGCCAGCTCCCACCAAATTTGAAAAAAAAAAAAAAAGGGGGACACTTCATCGGAGGAGGCGTGGGAGGACGTGTGACAAAGGAGGCACATTAATTTGCTTCAGGAAAAAAAAAGGACTGCTTCATTTTGCTGTGCCTGAGTGAGGGTTAAGCTTGTGGGTTTCACTGCGGCGGCGAAGAAGGCATGGTCATGCATGGTCATGCATGGCTTGGGCGATCACGCTTGGGGATGGGGGAATGCCAGCTTGGCCGGTTTTGCCTCGCCGCGTCCCCAGCGCATCCCCAGCGCAGCAATTTGTGAGGCGTACACCACAGCATTGCACGCTCAGAAAATTTTGCTTGAACTGAGCTGTAAGAGTTGCTTCCATTTTTTTTTTTTTTCCCCCTTTTTATGTTAACCCAATTCTACATAAGGTACTTTTCCACTCTTGTGCATCCCTCCTCAAAAGGGTGATCGTTGGTGGATCATCCCGAACGGTCATTTTCCCGATTGTGGAGCTCGCGTTGCACGTCGCATGGCTTTATGTGAATTTTGTGGGGCGGCCCTTTTTCTGATTGCTGAATTTTGAGGAGCCCCTCACCCATTCAGGCGTTGAAAGGGTTAACTGGTCGGTTGGTTTGTTTATTTGTTGATTTCATAACATGGTTGACTGCGTAACTTGGGTGACTGCGTAACTTGGATGACTGCTTAACTTGGATCACTGCTTAACCTGGATGACTGCTTAACTTGGATGACCGCTTAACTTGGATGACTGCTTAACTTGGATGACCGCTTAACTTGGATGACTGCTTAACTTGGATGACCGCTTAACTTGGATGACTGCTTAACTTGGATGACTGCTTAACTTGGATGATTGCTTAACCTGGTTGACTGCTCCTTTTTTGCGCCAACGTGGGTACCCCCCCTCCCTGCTGCCACTCCCCGGCCCTGCCGCTACCCCCGTGCCGCTTCCCCCCCGTACCGCTTCTCCCCCCCTGGCGATGAAGGTGCGGAAGCACGGGGGGTCGCTGGACGAGGAGAAGCTATTCGAAAATGTGAGCAAAGATGATTCGGGTATGATAAAAAAGTTCACGCTGGGAGTGTGTGCCATGGAAAGTAAGGTGGAGAGCGCACCAATGGAATGTATTTTGAAAAGGTTAGCCAAAAGTGGAGATTTCAATATTATCAAATTTAAAGGAGATATGATATTAAATCATGACATAGATTCATGGCCAATAGTGGATTGTCTGATAGCATTTTACTCCACAGGATTCCCTCTCAATAAAGCCATCGAGTATGTAAAGAAATACAAACCAATAACATTAAATAATCTAAGTAAACAATTAATTTTAAGGTCAAGATTACAGATATATGAAGAATTAAAAAAATGCAAAGTACCTCATGCCAATTATGTAGTTGTAGATCATGATGCTGTGAAAAGAGGAGAACATGCATTTGAAGAATACTACGACTATATTGTGTATAATAACATACGACTTAATAAACCATTTATAGAAAAACCAATCAATGCAGATAATCACAATAACTGGATTTATTATCCAAAGAATACAGGTGGAGGATGTAAAAAACTGTTTCGTAAGGTTAAAGATAGGAGTAGTGAATACTGTCCTGATATACATAAGGTTAGAAATAATGGTACATATATATATGAAGAATTTCTTTCAACATTTGGAACAGATGTTAAGGTATATACTGTTGGTCAAATGTTTGCACATGCAGAAGCGAGGAAATCTCCTGCACTTGATGGGAAGGTATGTAGAACTTCAGATGGAAAAGAAGTTCGATATGCTGTTATTCTTTCAGAAGCAGAAAAAATTATTGCTTATCGAATTGTGGAGGCATTTCAACAAACTGTTTGTGGATTTGATATTTTGAGAACTACCATGGGACCCTTTGTATGTGATGTTAATGGATGGTCTTTTGTAAAAGGTAACATAAAATATTACAATGATTGTGCACATATCTTAAGAGCTATGTTTCTTGCAAAGTTGGAAGAAAAATACAATATCATTCCAAGAGACTTAGCTGATAATTGGTATAATATAGAAAATGAAGAAGAAGTGTTGAGGAAAACCTTTAGGCAACCGGATGACCTACATTGTTCTCACCATGAAGAGTTATGTTCTGTCATTATTGTTATGCGTCATGGTGATAGGAAGCCAAAACAGAAAATGAAATTCCTCACAGATCGTCCTCTCCTTTTGGATTATTTCAATTGTGAGGAGAATTTATACAACGTTATTGAGAATAAGCTGTCTCCAGAAGATCAACAGAAGGCTAGTCACATCGGTTTGAATAACAGCAATAATAACTTAAGTGTGAGGTGCGTGCCCTCCGATCGGGTGGACTCCTCCATGTTCCAGTACGACGCCTCGGCCAAGGCTCCCTCTACACTCAGTAAAATATCCTTCATTTCGCAGAAGAGCGGCGAGGTGGTGGGCGCCTCGGGCGCGGAGCCGGAGCCGTCCGCGGCGGACACGAACGATGCCGCCAACGTTGCGAATGCTGCGAATGCTGTGAACGCCGCTAACGTTGAGAACGCCGCTAACGTTGAGAACGCCGCTAACGTTGAGAACGCCGCCAACATCGCTAACGCCGCCAACAACGCTAACGCCGCCAACATCGCTAACGGCGCGGCCCCAGACGAGGAGGAGCTCCGAGACAGCCTCTACAAGGAGTACACGAAGAAGGAAATAAAGTTCAAGTCGCCGGAGGAGCTGCAGGACCTCTTCCTGCGGAACAACATCATCCTGGGCGACATCGAGAAGGAGTACAAGGCGCTCAAGGCGGAGGCGGAGGCGAGGAGAGCCGAGCAGGCGGTGAGGAGTGACGCCGTGGGAGGAAGTGATAGGGTGGGAAGAAGTGACGCGGTGGGAGGAAGTGATTGGGAGGCCTCTCTTAAGCGTGAAGAAGACCCTCCCAAAAGTGACGCTAATACTCCTAAAGGAGACGCAGATGCTGCTAAAGGTGACGCGGCTGCCTCTACCCGTGACGCGAATACTCCTAAAGGTGACGCGGCTGCCTCTACCCGTGACGCGGCCCGCCCGCACGCCGCGATGACGCAGGAAGAGCTGGAGGCCAAGCTCAGCGAATACGAAATCACGATCGAAAACCACAAGACACTGCAGAAGGTGCTCGAAAGGGGAGATGGATTCACAGGCATAAACAGAAAAATACAACTCAAGCCGGTGGAATTCGTCGTTGTGGATGAAAAAATCGTTGTGACCAAAATTTTGACAGTGGCAAAATGGGGAGGAGAGCTAACTAGAATGGGAAGAAGACAGTCCGAAAATTTAGGAAAGAGATTTAGAGCAACACTCTACCCAGGAGACTCAGACGGATTATTACGATTGCATTCAACATTTAGACATGATTTTAAAATATTTACCTCAGATGAAGGGAGGTGTCAAATAACATCTGCTGCTTTTACGAAGGGGTTTTTAGATCTCGATGGAGAGTTGACTCCTATCCTAGTGGCTATGGTGATTAGAAATTCCAAAGCACATAGTCTTTTAGATGATAATAGACCTAGTCTAAATAGAACCCAATGTAAACAGTACATAGATAACGTACTTAATGAGGACAAGGATATAGATGAGGAGTTATTGAAAAAACTGACATCTGGGAAACAAGCTAGAGGATTACGTGAATCTTTGAGAAAAATTTCCAACTTTTTTCAACTGATGGAAAAAATTAGGAAAACTATTTATGATTTTTTAAAAGGATTAAATCAGGAAGTACAGAAATGGCTAAATCTATTTCCGTATGATGAGTATGCTCTGTATGTAATTGACATTTTACACGAAATACAAGTCAGGTGGAAATCACTTACCAAAATGTGGTATAAAAAAAATAAGAATAATTATGATACGTCTAAAATACCAGATATTGTAGATAATATCAGATTTGATCTCATTCATCATCATTCCTACTTGGGATGTGGATTAGATAAAGCTTTCGAGATTTACAATCAAATAGAACCGCTAGCCAATTTTATTTCCCAAGCAGAGTATGGAATCACTCCTGAGGAAAAAGTTAAAATAGGAGTTAACATTGTTGGGAAGTTACTTCGCAAACTAATCCATGACGTTACATTCTACAGAGATGAAGAAGTCCGGAATAAAAGAAACAACAAAGGTTACTTTGATTTAAAAAATGCTCTCAATATTTCATACATCAACTCGTTTAACATATCGAAGACTGACAAGAATGGACACCCAACAAGTGAAAAAAACTCACAACAACAGCTTCTGGAAAATGCGAAAGTAGATGCACAACATGCCAATTGGCTAGACAAGGAGATACAAAAGGACACACCCAAATTGTTTAGCATGTCCAAGTATGACTCAAGGCAAATTTTCATTGACAAACGTATGCAGAAGTCTGGGGACCAGCTCGTCACCGCCACCATCAAGACGGACCCCTCTGCTCGCAAGGCAGGGCCGCCAGTGTGCAACGAGTCTACCTCCAGTTCGGTAGCAGCCAACTCGGCAGCCGCGGCAGTCGCGGCAAACGCAGGAACCGCGGCAAACGCAGGAACTGCGGCCAACTCGGCAGTCGCGGCAACCGCGGCAACCGCGACCAACGCGGCCTACTCCAGTGGGGCCTACTCCAGCGGGGCCTACTCCAGCGGGGCCTACTCCAGCGGGGCCTACTCTAGTGGAGCTTACTCTAGTGAGGTCTTCTCAAGCGCACCCTTTTCTTGCGGCACCTCCTCCAGTGGAAGGCCTTCTCTGAGCGAGCCACCGGTGAAGAAATCCATATACAGCGAACTCAACCAGAAGGGTGGAAAACTCGGAAGGGAGGCGCAAGTTGGAGGTTTCCCGGCGGGGGGCCCTTCACCCGAAGTGGGCAAGAATGCAACAGGTGCGGAGTCGAAAATAGGCGCGGAGTCAAACGGGCAGGATAAGGGTGCGGGGGGCCCCATTGGCCTGAATGGCGGGCTCACCAATTTGAGTGGCAGTGGCCTCCTTGAGCGCTCCAAGCACAGCAAGGGGGAGAGGCCAGAGGAAGGAGACATCCGTCAGAGGGACGAGTTGGAGGGGGGCATCCGGACGCCGGACAGGAGTCCCACGAAAGGTGCGTCTGGAGTGACGGCGGGTGATCCACAGGGTGGTTGGACCCCCAACGGGGGAGGCACTGTTGGTAGCACGGTTGGTAGTAATGCTGGCAGTAATGTTGGCAGTAATGCTGGCAGTAACGTTGGCAGTAATGTTGGCAGTAATGTTGGCAGTAATGCTGGCAGTAATGTTGGCAGTAATGCTGGTAGTAATGCTGGCAGTAGCGTCGTAGGCATGGTTGGCAGTAGCGCCGTAGGCATGGCTGGCTGCGCCAGTGGCAACTCTGCTGGTGTCAGCTCAAACGAGAAGAACCCCTTCAAAGCGGCGGGGGGAGGCGTCACGTACAACATCAACGCGAAGGATCTGTACGCGCCAAAGCTGATCAATAAGAAGGAGGCCCTAGTGATCAACTCATCGGATCTGTGGGCACACCAGAATAAGTACAGAAAGGAAAACAACGAGAAGCAAAAAATGAAAAAATTAAAAAACGCAAAGGAGGGTGAACTGAATTTGAAGAGAGAGGACAACGGCGAAGTGGCTAGTGAGTATAGGGGATTAGATAAAAAGGGGGGTGGATGGATGAAAGGTGCAGGAGGCATTAGTGGAAGTGGCAGCGACACGCCCGCGAAGGAGTTCCGTGGGAAGGTAACCACCAGGTTGGATGGACAGCAGAGTGAGGAGGAAAAAGGAAGGAGTGGCACAGCAGGGAGGGGCGCTTCTCGAAATGGCGCTTCCCTGAATGGCCATGAATGCACACAACAGGCGGACAAAGAAGGAATAACAAACGAGCAGGGTGGTAACAATACGGAACAGAGGAAGGAAGTGGAGAAAACGGATCAGGAGTACCAAATGGAGGAGGCAGATCGACAGGTGGGTGACGAGAAGGAGGAGAGGGAGGAGGGCGAGGAGATGGAGAAGAGACTGTCCAAGGAGATGGAAAAGAGACTGTCCAAGGAGATGGAAAAGAGACTGTCCAAGGAGATGGAAAAGAAACCGTCGAAGGAAAAAATATCGGAGGAGATGATGAAGGAGAAAATATCGGAGGAAATGCCGAAGGAGGAAGAAGAAAATGAAGGAGAGGATGACGAAGGAGAGGAAGAACACGAGCATGACGATGACGAAGATATAATAAGACTTAAAGAAACGGATGCAAGGAGGTTAGGAATTCGATCTCCTTGGAGGATGGTTAGGTCTAGATATTACGTCACGTCAGCTTCACACATGATTTCACTATTGAGTATCCTGATCCATGCCAAGAATATAGATAGCTCGACTGGACAGAATATAATCGATAATGATTCCATTAAAAGCGTGGAGGATGTCACTGACTTACATTATCTATCACACTTGGTTTTTAGAGTTTGGGAAAGAAAACATCTAAAACGAAATGACAGCAACAGGTTCAGAATCGAAATTTTGTTCAGCTCTGGTGCGAAAGATGGGTTCGGACAGAACTATGAACTGCTGGAGAAAGACGCTAAGGCGCAGCAGCAGAAGTATGAGAGGCACTTTAGCAAATACGTGGATGACAGCAAGAGAGGCGCAGGGGGGGGGGAGGTGAACCCCTCCATCCAGGTAAGCCGTGCAAACTCTGGCGTGAGCAAGGGGGGGAAGAAGCCGTCCAGGGAAACGCCGCCCGGGGAAACGACGCCAAGAGAAGCGCCACCTGGAGAAGCGTCCCCCTCGGAGAAGTCCCTTCTGGAGAAGCCCCTTCTGGAGAAGCCTAGCACAGCGAGCAATGATCACGGCGCGTCCGCTTCGGACATGGTGGGGTCGAACAACTCCCTCTCACAGGAGGTACCCCGGGGGCAGGAAGAAAAAGCGAAAGCGAGCGCGGGCAACTCATTCCGGTTCGCCGACAGCGTGGAGGGGAGGGTGCCCAGTTTGGGTGTGTGCGTGCCGAGTTTGCAGAGCGACTTAGTGAGCACGGAAAGGAAAGGCGAAAGTGGCATCGACAGTGAAAAGGGAAACCTGAGCAGGAACGACTGCGAAAGGGGCAGTCTGGGAAGAAGCAACTCTACGCTTAGAAATGATAGCTCTCACAGAAATGATGGCCCGCACAGAAATGATGGCCCTCACAGAAATGATGACCCTCACAGAAATGATGGTCCTCACAGAAATGATAGCTCTCACCGAAATGATGGTTCTCACAGAAAGGACGCCGTGCGGAGGAATGGAGTGCGGAGCCAATTCTCATCCAGCTCAGCAAACCTGTTCCGAAGGAGAGAGGAAGAAGAAGACGAAAAATTCCACCAAATGGTCTACAAAAGAGACATGTCCTTCCAGTTTGGAGGAGTGCACGAGAAGCTGAGTTCACTGAACAACAACACGACAAGGACGGGAAGCTACATGATCAGATCCATCAGCTCCAATTTGAGGAAAAAAAAATACAAACAGAAAGATGGCCTAAATGTAGAATACGAAAAAAAAAAAGGAAGACATCACAAAGGAAAATCTATTAACGTATGAACATGAGTGTAGCATTGACATGACCACACAAGAAGGGAATCCAAAATTACGCCGAAGCTTTTCCTGCCTTAATGATAGGTCCTTCTATATAAACCCAATGCAGATCGAGTTGGAAGGGGAAGGTAATGGCAGTAAAGCATTTAATGCAAGAAGAAATATCTTGCTCGAAAATGAACCGGGAAGGAATAGTTTCCAGCACAGCCTTCAACACAAAATTGAGCGACCATTCCAACACAAGATCGAGCGACCTTTCCAACACAAAATTGAGCACCCTTTCGAGAAGAACAGTGAGCATGATCCGAAGGACAGTAAAAAGGCGAATGTATTTTCACACGTCTTTCAGCATTTTAACGAGAATAAAAAAAACTCCACGTCTAATTTGAAGTTCTTTTACAAAACATACATGCCTGATTACGAGAAAATTATCGAGAATGACAAGAAGGCGGAGACCTTCGACGTCCCTCCCTACTGTGAGTTGGCTCCCCTCATTGTGCTGACGAAGAATTGCCAGCTGTCCACCTTTGAGAATATCCTCACGCAGATTCTGAACAAGTACTCCAAGGGTGGGAAGACGAAGGACAAAGGGCCCAAGGCGGGGCCCAGGCAAGCCTGAGGGGCGCAGCGCAGCGCCATGCACGCGTCCGTCGTCCCAGCCCCCCTGTCCTTCCTTTTTTTGTTATTCACGTGATATAATTTTATCTCGCGATATAGTAACGTGTGACCTGTTTGGCTTCTTTCCCAATTTGTGTCGACGGGCAGACCGTCACTGCATCTTTAGCGACACGGAAAAAAAAAAACAAAAAAAAAACAAAAAAAACAAAAACAAAACAAACAAAAAAAACAAAAACAAAACAAAACAAAACTAACAAAAACAAAACAAAACAAAACAAAACCACGCATTTTAACCCATCCCAGTGAGTTTATGCGAACGGGGGGCTACCCCATTTGGTTCATCTTTCTCTGCAGGGCGGTCAGATACTCCTCATTGTCTTCCGCGTGCACTGCCTTGGCAATGCCCACCTGTCGTGGGGGAGAAACGTGAGAAAGGGTAAAAGAAGTGGTTACAGGGTAGGAGTGCAGACAGGACGATAGGGAGGGGGGAGTCCACCAATGGACACCATTTTCAAGGCAGCCATGGCGCTGCTGTCACGACAAAAAAACGCGCTTGCCGCTTACGTAGGAGCTCTTGTGCCCATCTCCGCGCCTGTAAACGGTGTAGTAGTATCGCATGAAGGTCGCATTCCCCAAAATGTACGCGTGGCCATATTCAGGCGAAACTTCGATTTCCATGAACGCCGGCTTGCACATGTCGGACTTCCGGACCAGGTACTGCGCCGGCGTCAGCGTGAAGGGCATGTTGTTCTGCGGGGTGGGGGAGAGCGGCATGTGTTCAATGACGAGCGTTTGCAAAGTTTCGCATGTATGAACGCTTGCAGCGCTTCAAGCACGCGTGAACTGCTTAAATGTTGTGCGTCCTCCTTGAATTACAATGACGTAGGTCAGGTTGGGGTAACTCGTCACTACTTCGTCTATGTTGCTGTCGTCACATTTCTGCGGGGGGAGGGGTGCGAAGGTGTTTTTTTTTTTCAGCTAGCCATTTTGCTCACTGCCCGTGTTGTGTTGCGTGTGCGTTTTTTTTTCCAGCTAGCCATTTTGCGCACTGCCCGTGTTGTGTTGCGTGTGCGTTTTTTTTTCCAGCTAGCCATTTTGCGCACTGCCCGTGTTGTGTGTGTGTTTTTTTTTTTTTTTTTTCCGTTTGTATGGCCTGTTCAGGCGATATTTCCAAACGTACCTTCGGTGGGACGACCTTGAAGAAGTACTCGATCTCCGACTTAGGGACACTATTGTAGGAGGTCCCAGAATCGAAAATGAGGTAGTTTTTGTTTTTCTTTAATTTCTTGTCCTTGCCCCTCCGGTTGACTCTGCGGAGGTGTCTTCTCCACCTGTGTCGTCTGCGCCGTCGACGGTGTGCCCCTTTACGGTGCCTTTTTTCCGGGTGAGCACCATACAGGTTCACTTCGCCCCTGGTGGAATGCCCTCCATTTTTGTCTCCCCCATGTTGGTACTCCCCTGAGAGATCTTCCCCCGATGGGTCTTCCTCCTCTTCCTCTGAGTCCACTTGTGCGCCTTCCCGACGGTGGTGCCAAGCCCTCGACATGTCCATCAAGTGAGTTTTTTTTTTCAAGTATTTCCTCGCAAAGGAATTTCTTTGTACTTTCCATTTTTTTTTTTTCTTTCTCAAGTTGTAAACAATGGAACTGGAGTCGCAACAAAATTTCTGGTGATCGATGTACAGTCCATCAAATTCTATTTCCCAGTAGTATTCTCTCACCACTGGGAACATATAAATGTCTCCTTCGAAAAAGCGTCTCTCCACTCCTCCGAAAATTAAAGCTGAGTGTTTATTATCCTTTCCTATATATATAGAGAACTCGTTATGGCTGAATTTATACGTGTTCATTAGGTTTTCATAGATGGTTGTCTTTCCTGTGGATAGCATTGCTGGGAATGCCAGTCCGACTATTCCTTCGAAGTTGATTCTCTCAAAGACGTTTGATTTTGCTTCGCTCCTTTTCTCGCTTTTTACGAGTCCGAAGGGTTGGTTGAACACCTTGAAGGGCCCTATGCGGAAGTTTTCCACGCCGATCACGCCTTGG
Organism: Plasmodium cynomolgi strain B; assembly: GCF_000321355.1. Lineage (NCBI taxonomy): Eukaryota > Apicomplexa > Aconoidasida > Haemosporida > Plasmodiidae > Plasmodium > Plasmodium cynomolgi. The sequence continues at coordinate 877,824 of NC_020406.1, forward strand.
ATTATTCCCGTGCCGAACTGTGCACATAGGAGGGGTGTGAGGAAGCGGGGTGTAAGGAAGCGGGGTGTGAGGAAGCGGGGTGTAAGGAAGCGGGGGGTGAGGAAGGGGGGCGTAAATAAGCAGGTGAGAGCACAACAACGTCGCTGCATAACAACGTCACTGCATAACAACGTCGCTGCATAACCAGGTGCGTACATCTATCTGTACACACATGCACTCATCATTGACGACCCACCATGATGTCCAGATTCGTGAGCGGCTTGTAGTAGCGGAAGCTCCGAGACAACTTGTAGTTGTACCGGTGCACCTTCAGACATGTGTCATCCTTGCACTTGGTGCTGACGACCCAGATGTTCCTTCGCGGGGGAAAGCAGTGGGAGAGATATATAGGTGTGTGGTACGCTCGAACAAGGGGGGTGTATACATGGGGGGATTAAGTTTAGGGTTCAAGGTTGGCACATCGGCAAGTGGCGGATGATCTTTCCCTTCTTGCCGCCCCTGTCCAAACTTACGTGCTCCCGGTGTCAAAAATGGGTCTGATTGTTTGCGGCGGGCTGCCTATTTGGATGTACCCGACGTATTGGCTCTGCGAGGAGGGGCAGTGAAGAGGAAGTGATTAACGGGTGAAGAAGCGGAAGTGAGTAAAAGGTGAAGAAGGGGAAGCCATTCAGTGGAGGGGACACGACTAATCAGCGTAGAGAAAGTGATTAATGGGTGAAGAAGCGAAGGCCACTCAGTTGAGCAGGTCTGGTCAATCGGGCACTCCCCAGCTGTCGCGTCCAGACGCAACTAAGCACGCGACAGGTCGAAGCTCAATGCTCACGTCTTGCAACTGCTGCAGGGGTAGGGTCACTTTGTCGGTAGAGGACAAAACCTCCTTCTTTTTAAACGCGCTGCTCCAACTGCTCCACCGTGCCTGGGCCTTCTCCCCCGAGCCATCCATAAAGTGCGCAAGGGAATCAGGATGTCCAGAAGCACCGTTACTCATGTGACAGTCCGAAGTGACGCAATTTGGAAACTCATCGTGGTGCTTGTCTTCCCCCCCGTAATGGTTTCCTTTGTTATGATGGAAAATCTGGTTGTCTATCGCCTGGTCGGAAGGGGAATCTTCCTCCTCATCCTCCTCATCCTCCTCCTTCTCCTTCCTCTTCCTTTTCTTCTTCATCATCATCATCTCCTCCTCCCCCTCCCCCTGGGCTTCGTCTTCCCCTTCAAAAAAACTGTAACATCCTTTTTTCTTTTTTTTCTTCAATTTCTGTTCAGGTAAATTTTTTAGAAGCTCTGATTTTATTTTGCCAATTTTGTCTTGGAGATATTTGCGCTTGCTGGGGATGGCCACCATGGGGATTATGTTCTGCGGGTGAGAAAAAAGAAAAAAATAAAAAAAGGGAGGGGAGGCGCTCATTTAAGCGTTGTCACGATTGGCACTATCTCCTTTGCGGCACTATCACACGCGCTTGCTGCCCTCCTGGGCCGGTACCCCCCGGGCGATTACCTCAGACGATCCCTTCTCATGTATGCACATAGAACAAACGTCGCACGCGTCACACGTAGGCATATCCAAGTTCGTCTCTTCCTCCCATGTTAGGTCAGTTGCGAATCTGGAGGTGGCACTAGGCCGTACACAACTACCTTGTCTAAAAAGGAAAAGATGTACTACGAACAGGAGGGATGCCGTTGGGTGAATTAACAAGGTCGAGAGGAGTTTGCTCCCCAGTTTTTGGAAACGGCGGGGGGGCATCTTTGCATATGGAGCGGGGGAGAAGTGTACGCAGTGAGAGGCGCGTGAGGGGGAGTAACACCAAAGGGGCTACCCTCATAAGGAGAGATGGATGCCCACACAGTGTCGCACATGGACTAAAGATTAACGAAGTTGCCTGCTGGCATCCTCAACGGGGAGAGGCACCCTCAACAGGGAGAAGCACCCTCAACGGGGAGAAGCACCCTCAACGGGGAGAAGCACCCTCAACGGGGAGAAGCACCCTCAACGGGGAGAAGCACCCTCAACGGGGAGAAGCACCCTCAACGGGGAGAAGCACCCTCAACAGGGAGAAGCACCCTTAAAAAGGAAGCAGCAACCTTAAAGAGGAAGCAGCAACCTTGACAGGAAGAAACCTCCTTCGAAACAAAAAATGACTCATAAAAACACCCGTTGGTCGCTCCTTAGTTTTGTCCCACAAAAAAAAAAAAAAAAAAAATGAAGAAATGAAGAAATGACGAAATGAAGAAATGACGAAATGAAGAATGAAGAATGAAGAAATGAAGAGACGAAGAAACGAAGAAACGAAGAAACGAGCGTAGCCGCACAAACATATCAAAGAAGCGACACAAAAACGTAAATAACGCAATGTGAATGACACAAAGCAGCCAATTGTCAATCGCCAAACTAATCAAGGATGGGGGAAAACGAAGCAGTTCACATGGGGTGCTCCTCGAAAATATTCATAATACACAGTTATAAACACACGACTGCCACTGGGTGGCGCGATTTTCAATAAATAACGTGGTGAACTCGACTATGATTTGTTCGTCCTGTTCTGTCCTCTACGTGAATGTCAGTTGGGCGGATTCGTCCTTGTGTACTGCTGGCGCGGGGGGCATATATCTCCTCACAAACATGCACGTAAATGTGCACATAAATATGCGCATAAGCATGCACTCAAACGAGCAAACGCGCATGGAGGGTGGGGGCGGATGCAAATGCGACGGAGAACAGTTTGCTCTTTGGGTCCTTAGGGGACACTCGTGCATCCCCTCTTATCATCAAAGTCGCGGCAAAGTCGTGGCAAACTTACTGCCAACTTGGCGCCAACTCGCCTGAACTCACATTCGCGTATGCCCCCCTGACGCGCTGCCGTCGTGTCTATCTCCTTGTTGTCCGCGCGCCCCCCCATCCACAACAACTGACAACGTGCAGAGCGTTGCACCTGCGCCCGCTCGGTCACACATAAAATGTCCAGCTTATTTCCAAGGGGAAATGGCAAAAAGGGGAGTAAAAAAAAAAATAAAATAAATAAAAAATATGCCTCGCAAATTGGGCAAACTTCATCAACTTCGATCACTTCTCCAACTTTGATCACTTCGCCCACTTCGCCCACTTCGCCAACTTCACCAACTTCACCAACTTCGCCCATCGAGTGAAATGCGAAGAGCTGCGGCGCCCATCCGGATGCCACACTGCATGCGTATGCACACATGGTGAACAAACCGGATCGGTAAAAAAAAAAAAGAAAGAAAGAAAAAAAAAAAAGAAAGAAAGAAAAAAAAAAAAAAGAAAGGAAGAAAAAAAAAGTTGCCATGGGGAATTGCGCCCCCTCAGGGAAAGCCGTCAAAAGTCAATCAGTTTGCCGAACAAAATGTGCTGCAGGATTTGGCGCTTCTGGATGATCTCTGCTTGGTACATCTTGAGCAGCCCCGAGCAGATTTTCTCCCTGGGAAAAGGGGTGAAAAAAAAATTAGGGAAAGCTACACAGATGGCGAGCAACGCGCGCGTAAGCTGCGTTTCCGGGGGGTTAATCGCCTGAAGGAGCGAAGACGCGCCTCGAATTCGGCCAGCAGCTCAGTTAGCAATTCAGTTAGCAATTCAGTTAGCAATTCAGTTAGCAGTTCCGCTACTAATTCCGCTACTAATTCCGCTAGCCATACCATGTCTCCACACCGGAAATGTCGTACAACATTTGGGAGGATTCGTGAAAGGGGGCGTGCTTCAGCTGCGAGGAGGGGAGCGCGCGGGGAAGCACACAGGGAAGCACACAGATGTGTAGGCGCGCAGGGAAGCACATAGGTGTGTAGGCACCCACGTACACATTGTTGGGCTAAACGCAAAGATGTGCCAAACTGGCACTCGCACGGAACAGATTCACAGCCGCGACATGGCATACCATCGAAATGTATTTCAGCGCGTCAAAATAAAGGTACTTGGGCGCCCACAACTCCAGCAGTTCCTTCTTTTCGATCTGAAGAGCAGGCACGCAAAAGGGGAGGAAACAAAAAAAAAGATGAGATAAAAGAAGAGAAGATAAAAGAATACAAGACAAGACAAGATATGACAAGACAGGACAAGACAAGATAAGACAAGATAAGACAAGATACGACAAGACAAGATAAGAGATGAGAAGGTAAAAGAAGAGAGGAGAAGAACAACGTGTGTACCCGTGGAAGTGCTGCATGTGGCGACTCGCTAGTTGGCACACACAACGGGATGATGAACAACTCGCGCGATGAAACGGGGTCGACCACGTTGCGAAAGACACTCTCCCTTACATCGTCTGTCTTTATCTGTGTGTTGTAGGATAGCTGGGCAGCGCCGAACAGAAAAACTAAAAACTGGAAGTCGTCCAGTCCCCAGGCACCTCTGCTCCCAGCAGGCTCCACGGTGTAGGTGATTTGGATCCTCCTGACGCATTCGAGGTATCTGAGCGGTTAGAGTGAGAGGGAGGAGGAAAATATGCACGAGGTGGTTTCATTTTTGCACTGCCAACCGAGGGGGGAGTTAAATCCACAGAGATGCGGCCGCTCACCGTTGAGCGGTTCATCTACAGGAGCAACTCGCTCGGTGCAACCCGCTGGTCTTACTGCCGGTAGAGAACGAGGACGAGGTGCTTATGGTCGGAAGGGCCAAAAAACTGTAGCTTGTTAAGGCAAAAGAGAAAAAGCAAAAAATTCAACTCGTGTCCTGTACCATAATCAATTCGGTTTCTATTCCCTAATGAATTTTTTAAATAGTGACCTAATTGGAAGGTATGCTCCAGTAAGTTTTGTATTCCAGACTCGATTAAAATTTCTGGTAATTTTTCGTCAACCTCTTTGTAATACTCATCACAGAAGTGCTGGAAACCTTTGTTACCAAATCGAGTCGGTTGTTTTATGGGGGGACATAAATCTATGTACTTGTTCATGCTCTTTACGAGAGTAAACACACTTTGTACGTTGCGTGAAATGAGTAGGATATTATTGACTTGGTCAGTGGGTGTGGCTACTCCTTGTCCGATGTCTTCCCTTGTGTGGAAGTGGTCCAAGGGATGCATCTCTACCGCCACGACGGAACTGTTTAAGTGCGTAATGAAGTCGATTAACTCGTTGTATGCTGCACTTTTGATGAACCTCTGCACGCTGTCCTCGTCCACGATTTTGAAGCTCAGCCCAGAGTCGTCCGCCATTTCGGGGGTCACACGGCTGGTCATTGTCTGTGAAAAGGCGGAGTGGCGCGGCGTATCGGAGGGCAGACAGGGTAACTTCCCTCCAGAGTAGACGGTGTTCTTCACGCACAGTTGTAAGTATACTCTCCCCCCCCCCTCTACGTGCACATATGTTGTTCTCCTTTTTTCTTTTGCTGTTGTCCCCACACTGATGGTTGTCCTCTCGTTCTGTGCTCAGGAATGGGGGAGGTCCTCCTCCTAAGCATTACAATGTATATATTTTTTTTTTTTTCCCCTTTCTTCCACTTTTGCTATTTCCCCCGGGATGTTCTACCTCTCTGTGCCGCCAACACAAGGTTGAGCTCCTCAAATTGTGGCGTATCGGAAAGGAATTTGCTTCACAAAAAGGTTTGATTGAAAAAAAAAAAGAAAAAGGGGGACTTTCTTTTTTTTTTTTTCGATGTGGACTTGCAAGGGGACAATTCGAATGTCAATCATTTTTTGCGACTAACCATTTTGTAAAAAACGCCACTGGGGAAAAACGAGTGGGCATCTTAAAACCGTAGCGAAGTTGGAGAATGCTCTTCCCGCCACGTGAAAAAAAAAAAACAGTTTTGACCAGCAACAAAACTCCTACATCACTTTTGTGCTCCGCTGTGATGGGGTAGTTCGTTCAGTTGGGCGGAAAAAAAAAAAAAAAAATAGCCCCTTGGAGAGAAATAAAGCGAATATACGTTCCACTGATCGGCATTTGTGTGGATGAAAGGTTTTTGCTTAGCTTTGCTATGCTGCGCTTGGCTTTTTTTTTCTTTGCTGCGCTATGCTTTTTTTTTCTTTGCTGTGCTAAGCTTTTTTTTTCTTTGCTGTGCTTTCCCTTTTTGCACCTTCCTTTTGTTTTCGTCTGCCCCCCTCCTTGTGCGCATACGTGTGTCCCACCGCTCTCGATGAAGGCTTTTTCTCCCTCGATTGAATCGCCCATGTGGGGGAGACAGCGAGGTGACAGCAGTTTGGTGGAAGGCTGCCCTGGGGACCCACACGATCCCCACGTGGACGCATGCACATGAGGGGGGTTGAGGTGATAGTGCGCGCGGAAAACGTGTGCAGCGGCATGTTGGAAGCGGCACATTCGAAGCGATACATGCGAAGCGGCGCGTTCGAAGCTGCACATGCGAAGCAGCAACGTGTATGTGCATGTGTATGGGCTGCCTTGGGGACGCCTCCACCTCTCCTTCACACGAACAGAGTCAGTCAGCCATTCATGCCGTCCAAATTGTGGATCGGACAACACACGGTGAGTTCAGCGATTGTTTTTTTTTTTTTTTTCCTCACATTTGGACAGATTGGCGAAAAGGAGGCGGCGTAATAAATAATGCTCCCCTTTTCGTAAAGAGGTAAGAAACCAATGCTGGGTAACCCCTCACGAGGAAGGAGACATTGAATTTGTTTTTTTTAACCATGCTTCATCCCCACAGGGGAAAGGATCAGGAA
>NC_020406.1:884849-905960 GCF_000321355.1 Plasmodium cynomolgi strain B
TACACTCCCCTGAGACACTCCCCTGAGACACTCCCCCGAGACACTCCCCTGAGACACTCCTTCACGGGACACTCCTTCACGAGACACTCCTCCCCCCTGTGCCCACGTGGCCAAAGCAACCATATTATGCATGGACATCTTCATAGACGAAGAACTAAATGGCAGTGATGAAAACGAGGCGGTGCTGCTAGAGATTGATGACCTGCTGACTTTTAAGAACCCTCCCCTGCAAAGGGGGAAGGGGAAAGAGAAGGAGGAAAAGGGGAGACATAGAAGAGGTGAAAAAAAGGAGGCAACAAACTACAAACAAGGTGGTACACGAGGTGGTACGCAGGGTGGAAAAAAAAGTAGCAAGCATAATGGTCAACCGAATGGCAAAGCTGAAATGAACGAAGAAAGCCAAAGGAACGAAGCAAGCCAAAGGAACGAAGCAAGCCAAACGGACGAAGCAAGCCAAACGGACGAAGCAAGCCAAAGGAACGAAGCAAGCCAAACGAACCAAGCGTGGAGGTACCCCCCGTGGGAAGACAGGAAGGTTAAAGCTCTGCATTGCGACAGACAGGACATCACCGATGATGCGAACGAATGGTTAATAAAAAAGGGAGACCTGGGCGGAGATCACCATGGAGACGACCTAGAAGATCACCTAGAAGACGACCTAGAAGACCACCTGACAAACTATGAAGAAGAAGCTGATGCGCTGGCTGCAAAACGTGGGGGACAAAACACCCACTCGGGAAAAGCCAGGAACAAACATCACCCATCGTACAGCTACCCCCGCTTCGCCAACATATATGGAAAAGCAAAACGTTGCTATCGAGACATAGTGGATGGAGTGGCAGAAAAGTTAACATGGAATATAAAACGAGGAGATGGTTTCTCTTACTATAAGAGGCACACATCATTTGACTTTTTTCACATCCTTGCTAACCGTTTGTACTACTCCAGGGGAGCCATGTATTTGTATTTCCTCGTGATTGTCCTTAACCTATTTATTCTTGTGTACACCGCGTGCACAAAGATGGTCAGTATGTTTGTGGTCCTCTCGGAGATTTTTGTCATACTGATGCTCGTGTTGGAGGTTTGTCTTCGCTTGGCCACGCAGGTGAGTAATCGAGTAGTGAGTGTGCAGTGAGCGAGTCGTGATACGCAAGCGAGGGTGCGCTATGGTGGCGATGTCAGGGTATTTTGTCCCCGCTTTGCATTGCCACGTACCGATACATGTGTGACGACCCGTCAGACACACGCCGCACCGATGCTGCTCACTCCACACACGCACATCACACTGATACTGCTCACTCCACACACGCACATCACACTGATGCTGCTCACTCCACACACGCACATCACACTGATGCTGCTCACTCCACACACGCACATCACACCGATGCTACGCACTCCCCTCACCAACAGGGTCGCAGCTACTTCCACAATTTCGACGGGCTGTTCGACGTGACCGTAACGACCATGTGCTTCCTGCTGCTAATCAGCAGCGGGGACCTGAAGGTATTTTACCAGTCGGAGATTGTCAAAACGAAGAACAAAGAAGTGGAGGAAATAATTTCGCAGAGCCTCACCGTTTTGCGCTTCTCTTTTCAACTCTTCCGGACGCTCACCCTGTTTATGCACTACGCGCGGGTGAAGGTACGCAGCGGTGTAGCGGCGGGCGCGTGTGCGTTTGCCTAATTTGGGTCCCCCGTTTGAGCCACGTCACCACCTCTTCACCGCCCCTTCACCTCCACTTCCTTCCACCCATCGCTTCCCCCCCCCAACAGGCGCCAAGCGAGAACATTGACTTTTCGGTGCTAAACCTACCCCACGAGGAGGAAGAGGAGGATGATGATTTTGTCATCTGATTTGACTGTGTGTGTGTTTTTCCCCCAAGTGTGTCCCACAACTTATAAAGAAGGTAAAGGGTGGGGAAAAAAAAAAGGAAAAAAAAGGAAAAAAAAAGACGCATTAAAATGGTGCATGATTTGAGTAGCATATCCCGCTGGTGGTTGAGCGGCAATGGGAAAGGGGAGGCGCTAGGACAAGCAACAAATTGGAAAAAAAAAAAATCAGAAGCATTAGCGAGATTTGGAAGCATTAGCGAGATTTGGAAGCATTAGCCAGTTGAGAAAAATATCCCCAAACTGAGCAAACTAAACAAGTGGGTAAAGGCAAACGCGTTAAACAAATGAAACAAACTCGAAAGAGGGACGGAAAGTTTCTCCGATTATTACCCCCCTGAACACATGTACTGCTTATGTGTATCCCCTTGTGCGCATCCCCCCCCTTCTCCTTCTTCCTTTTTTTTTTTTTTAAAATCTTCGTCGTTTTAAGTCCTGAAAGGACGAAACGCCACCGTGGCCGCCGGGGAGCATTCCCAGGTTATCTTCGTCCTGTTTTTTTTTATAGTCATATGAAAATGAATCGATCAAATCAAATTTTTTTTTTTTGTCGTTTAAGACATCGACGTGATTCTCCCCTGTAGTTTTCCTAATGCGGAAGGATTCCATGCAGGGGTCACCTGGGGGTGATTCCCACGCACTTGGGCCTGTCCGTGCACCTCCGTTTGCGTATTCCCTCGGGGTGCTCAAATGGGTAATGGCATCAATTCGGTTGGATGGAATCATTCCTTCATTTGGCTTGGCCGCTCCGTGGGCGATCTGCATGGGTTGCGCTGCGTTCCCCCCTCTCCACATGTCATCCTGGAAGGTATAGTTGGACAAGCCGATGGGGGCTTGTCGTGCCCTTCTGCTGTCCAGGAGCGAACCGTTTGGATTGGCCTCCAACTGGTTACCCCGTAATTGGTTACCCCCCAGCTGGTTACCCCCCAACTGGTTACCCTCCAACTGGCTACCGCCCCACTTGTTGGGCTCTTTTACAAATTTAAAATCGTCTTCGAAAAAATCCATCAGCCTATTTTTGTCGTCGCCGCTAAAAAGGTGCAGCTGGTTGGTCGCCTCCGAGGTGGTGCAAAAGGGGCTCAGTGTGGTTTCCTTTGCGCTACGTTTCTCGATGAGATCACTTTGTGGGCGGTTTGTTTCAAATTCGAGGAGAGGCTTCGCCCCCCCTATGAGGTGCCCACTGGGATGGTTCCTTTCTCCACGGGGGTAGGAAGTGCAACTATCACTCACACCGATTTTCATGTCCGTTTTTGGGCCACCCTTAAAGTGTCTACTTTGGAAGGAGGGCGTTTCTTCCTCCCTGGGCGCGTAGTGGCGGGAAACTCCGCTGTGAGAAGCTCCTCCGTGGGTAACTCCCCCGTGGGTAACGCCACTGTGAACAACTCCCCCGTGGGTGACGCCACTGTGGGCGAGACTACTCCCCATCCCCCCACCTGCATAGGGACCGCTTCTTATCTCCCTGGAGGGGGCGCGCTGGAGGGAGGAGTCCCCCCCAAGCCTTTCCCTCTTGTTGTCATACTGAAAGGACGAAATTAGGTTGGAAAACTTGTTCAGACTGGATATCCCCCTATCGATGGGTTCAGCTGAACCCACATTTTGGCTAGCTGTGTTCAGATTTATATTCGTATCTAAATCGTGTAGCAAGCAAAAACCTCTGATGCCTGAAATGAGCTTTTCCAAAAAGGAGTTAGGACAAACGGGAGAAATGTTATCGACATGCTTTCTAATCAGATGCACAGATGTGAGTCGTTTGTGGCAAATGTCCTTTAAGGGCTTGTCGGATATTAGCTGAAAGGGGGGGATGTTCTGTTGTCTAGCTTCTATAATCCTTGTCCTAAGTAATATTTTCATAATAGAGTCATTTATTTTTTCTTCTGTTAGTTTTTCCTCCTTGTATTGATGTTCCCTGTGGCATTGATTCTTGTCCGTGTTGAAATACTGATATTTGTTTTCCGGGATAGCGTTGTTCCTTTCAACGCTTGCTTGTGTTATCGGGTAGACTCCTTCCGCCTGGTGGGATACACTACGGTGAGTAGTACTCAAGACAGGGGAAAGTGGCTCCCCCTCCAACTGCTTTTCATCCCTGCGTAGATAGTCTTTCCTTTCTCTGTGGGTGAAACCCGTCCCGAAGCTGCTGCCCCTGTTCCGCTGACTAGCCCTTTCATCATACAAATGACCAGAGGGTTCATTTGCACTTTTGAACCCATTTGCACTTCCGAACCCATTTGCACTTTTGAACCCATTTGCCTTCTTCGCTCCTTTGCCAGACTTTGGCTTCTTCTCCTTGTCAATCAAAAAGAAGGGCAACTTAACGGTGTACCTTTGCCCATCAGCCTTAATAAACGCCTCCCCCTTGGGTGTTACACCTACACTGAGGTAACTCACATCCTTGCTATAGACCAACGTTTCTTTTACATATTTGTCATTCCTGGCGACTTTAAGAAAAGCGGACCACCAACTGGTGCTTTTGTGTGCCCCATCTCCATATTCCTTAATGTTGTGATAGCCCTTTTTAACTATGCATGCTTCTTTGCTTTTTACGAGCACTTTGCAAATAACTCCTACTCCTGTTCTTCCCCTAAGGGAGGAAATGCAGCTGAGTAACGTCTTCAGTTCCGCGGAGAGGTCTATTCCTTGGTCGATGGGCACTGCGTGGGGGACGTTGCTCCTGGGTAGAGTAGCAGCCACCCCGTTACGGGAGTCCTTCTTCAGCAGAGAGGCGGCGTCTGTGCCGCCGCCCCGAATCCCCCCCAAGTAACTAGCACAATTGTCGCAGTTGGCACAAAGGTACATGTCGTATTTCTTCACATAAAAGCAGACACCGCAGTTATCCTCGCAATCGAAAACGTCTATATCTGCACACGTATCCGGAGTCTCATCAAAGTAGTCATATATTTTTTTCCTTCGACAGATGGTAGAGTAAGCATAGTCGGATGCCTCCGTAAACATACTGATTATATGCTCAACTCGTTGAAAGTTTGTTTCGATCAAATTATTTGCGATATTTTCTCTCAGCAAGAGATTTTTTATTTTTGATTCATCATTTATGTGAAAGAATAAAATAGCCTCTGCATTGCTGTTGTCTCGACCTGCCCTTCCTACCTGTTGTACGTAAGCCTCCAAAGAGCGGGAGAAGCCATAATGGACGATCCTCCTAATATCCGGTTTATCGATTCCCATGCCAAAAGCCACCGTTGCGACGATTATCTGTACTTCATCTTTTAAAAATTTTTCATGTGCCTCCTTCTTCTCATTATTACTCAAATCCGCATGATACATTCGAACGAGTAGTCCCTTCTCTCTCAAAAATGAAAAAATACTCTCGCACTCCTTCTTGGAGTTCACATAAATAAGGGTAGAGTTATAAGGGCATATTTTAGAGTTATCAATAAATCTTTTACTCCTCCCCAGTGATTTGCTACATGGAATGTCTAACACATCTCTTAAATCGTTGAGTAGGTTTGTTTTCTCCCGGACACAGTAGAATAGGTTCCTTTTGTTAACGCTGCTTGTTTTGATCAGACATGTCTTCATATTGAAATTTAAATTTTTTAGAATATCCCTTTGGACCTCTTTCGTACATGTTGCTGTTAATCCCATAAATGGGACACCCGTTAGGATATCTCTCAATTCGTGTAATTTTCTGTAGGATGGTCTAAAGTCATGTCCCCACTCCGACATGCAGTGTACTTCATCAATTGCTACGAGTAGGATTCTCCTTCTCAACATTAAAAACTGTTGCTTGTTGTTCAATGCATACTCTGGACTGCAATAAACTATTTTGTACATACCATGCTTAATTTCTGTTAGCACTTGCTCGTTACTTACCTTCTGTCCACTTCCTAAAAAGACGGAGGAGATTTTCTTCCTGTTGAGATTATCCACCTGATCTTTCATTAGAGATATGAGGGGTGATATTACAAGTGTGAATTTGTTTTGGGCTTCCTCCATAAGGGATGGTATTTGGTAGCATAGGGACTTCCCCATCCCTGTGGCCATCACGATTAAGCTGTCCCTCTTATGGAACACTGCATGCACCGCTTCGATTTGAAACCCCTTCAGATTTTTATAACCGAAGTGGTTCTTCTGTGCCGTCTCCATCTTCGTCTTCAGCTCCTCCAGGGAGTAGCCGCCAGCCGCCTCGTTCCCAGCCGCCTCGTTCCCCTCCGACCGGTCCGTCTCCGACCCGCTCGACCTCTTCACCTCCAGGTACTTCAGCATGGCGAGTGTCCGCAGCGAGGGGAGTGTGTTGTGTGAGGTGAAGGGGCCCTCATGTGGGTGGTCCCTTATCTGGGTGGCCCCTTATATAGGTGGCTTCTTACCTAGGTGGCTTCTCACCCAGGTGGCTTCTCACCCAAGTGGCTTCTTACCCAGGTGGCTTCTCACCCAGGTGGCTTCTCACCCAAGTGGCTTCTCACCCAAGTGGCTTCTCACCCAGGTGGCTTCTCACCCAGGCTGCCCCCTTCTACCTGCGCCCCAGCGCGCTAAGTACACGTACACTACACCCCAGGGGTGGGACGAAAGGGCCTGCCAATTTTGACGGTCCCCCGCAGAGCAATCTCAAGCGAAGCCTTAGCCTCGTAGCGTCGTCCCCCGAGGGGAGTTATCTATTGGAGGAAGGGAATCGAGCCGACCGCTTGCGCCCCACAGCGCCCGCGTCAAGTGTGTGCGCTCGTGCGGAGTCCACTTCGGATTTCACCCCCAGCGAAAAAAGGAAAAAAGAGGGAGAAAAAAAAAAATGCAAAAAGGAGGCAAAAAAATTGGGTGAAAAAAGGAGGCAAATAAAAGAGGCAAATAAAAAGGGCAAAAAAAAGAGGCAAAAAAAAGGGGCAAAAAAAAGAGGCAAATAAAAGGGGCAAACAAAAGAGGGAAAGGAGGGGAAAAAATTACCCAATGGAGTGCCACACGCACAGCTGACTTGGCCGTATCATCACAAAAATGCAGTAGCCCCTTTCGTGCGCACTTTTTTTTCGATTTTTTTTTTTTTTCATGTTCAGTAATTGCCTTGCAAAAATGCACATCGCCCCCAGAGCCGGCACTCCCTTAGGAGGAGAATGCAACGTGAGGATACTCAACCTATATACACACACCTACGCGCGCACACCCACGTATGCGCAACGCGCAAGAAACACATCCGCTTCAAATCCCGTTCCCGTCGCATGCTTTTGTAGTAGCATAAAAAAAGGTTTTCCTTTTCTTTTTTTTTCCGAAGCTGTTAAAATTCAGAAAAAATGATCGAGTAAACTTTGTTAACCCCCCTGGGGCGATTTTTCTTTGGTTGATTTTTTTTTTCTTTCAAGTTGATGTAAAAAGAGAGAGTGGGGGTATCCACGCGCAGAGTCTACTGGCTAGGCCCCCCTTTCTGGAGGTTTCCCTAAACAGGAGATGCTAACAGGTTGGCGCGACCGGCAATTCTACGACGGCACGCGGGGAAAGGCATGTTGGGCATGCTGAGCAGGTGGGCATGCTAAGCAGGTGGGCATACTACGCTGAGCAGATAGGCATGCTAAGAAGGTGGGTATACTACGCTAAGCAGATGGGCATGCTACGCTGAGCAGGTGGGCATACTACGCTGAGCAGGTGGGCATACTACGCTGAGCAGGTGGGCACACTACGCTGAGACGCTTTCACGTGCACATACACGCGGCCGAAGAAGGCGCAGCGTCCAAAGGGGATGCTCCTTTTGCAAATGGGAAAGGGATTAAAACAAGGCAGGCTCTTCTGCACCTGAGTCAGTCACTGCGTCTCCATACTGAGGCCCGTTTGAACGAGCGTGATTTTGTCTCCCAGGCTGAGGGCGATTCCCTGGAAGGAGGGGGGGAGGAAGGAAGAGATGGGGGGTGATGCGGCGGGGTGGTACGGCGGGGTGGTACGGCGGGGTGGTACGACGGGGCGGTCTATCTCTTAGCTGAACGCTTCGCCGAACGCTTCGCCAACCGAGTGACCGCCCAACCGCTGCACTTTCCCAACCTGAGTGCGGCTGCGCACGCGGATGCTCCCCGAGAGGCGGCCGTCGGGGTTCTTCTGCACGGACAGGTTCGCCAAAGAGTCCTCGCCGAAAATACTACGCGAAAATAAATTCACCGCAAAAAAAGCTGAGTTGTTAACAAGGCACTTCAGATCCTCCAAGGTAGAAATGTATGATATGTAAATATCTATAGAAGAAATGCTGCCTTGCTCTGGTCTGTTCTTTGCTTCCTTCTCGTAGTACTCCAACGGCATGAATTTCCCTACGATCGTCATGTTGGTATGCTTAATGATAAGCTTCAGCAGTTCGAAGGCGTCTCTGCGGAAAGGGGAGAGGGAAAAAATTTTGGAGCCACGTGTGGTGCAGAGGTTAGCATGATGATGATATGTGGCGGGGGCGGCAGGAGCGGCGGGGGCGGCGGCGGGGGAACCGCTACCCACTGATAGGCGGTGGCAACTGATAAGCGGTGGCAACTGATAAGCGGTGACAACTGCCAAGCGTAACCACCGCTAAGCGTAACCACTGCTAAGCGTAACCACTGCTAAGCGTAACCACCGCTACGCGGTGACCACTGCTACGCGCTACCCACCTGATGGACGTGTTAATGTTGATCTTGTTCTCCCACTCGAACTCGGACCACATGATGCGGAAGAGGTGGGACGATATGAACGACACGTTAATGTAATCCGTCATATTGATATTGAGCTCACTGAGCACGATGTAATTCTTCCTATTTTCATTCTTGCGTTCATAAAACACATAACCAAAAATGATGCCTGCCTCAGTCGTGTGCACCTTCACGGTAATCTTAAATTTCCGTTTCTCATTTGGACCCAAATTAAACTCAGGGATTTTATCGATTGGCTTCAAGTTCCCATGAGTCGACAAGCTAATGAAGATACTCTGTAGGTAGGCACCCGATTGGTTGTATACATAAAACTCGACAATTAAGTTAATGTTGGAGACTATCGGGACGGCTTCAATAAAGAGATCGTCATCTGTGCCTGTTAGCCTTTGTGAGTTGTATAGCTTGGCCATGAAAAGGGAGGAGTAGTTGTGCTTAAATGATGGGAACTTAAATTCGTTTTCTTCAAAAAGGATGTCATTACTCAGGGTGTACTTCAG
Source organism: Plasmodium cynomolgi strain B (assembly GCF_000321355.1). Lineage (NCBI taxonomy): Eukaryota > Apicomplexa > Aconoidasida > Haemosporida > Plasmodiidae > Plasmodium > Plasmodium cynomolgi. The sequence goes on from NC_020406.1 coordinate 893,835, forward strand.
TTTCAGGTTTTCCAACTTCTCATCCATCATCGCAGCTCTTTCGTCCATGAAAGCAGCTCTTTCCTCCATCAGCATGGATCTTTCGTCCAGAATATTTAAGACATTTTTTTTCTCCTTGAGGATGCGGAAGTACATTTCGTCATCTACACTCTGCTTGTTCTCATTGGGTTGTGTTGGAAGAGGCAGGGTGGTCACTCCTCCTTTGGATGTGTCTATAGATTCTTCTCCGAGGTTACCTCCATCTTTGGCCTTCTCCCCAAGGGGGGAAACGCCTGTGCCTGTGGGGGCTGCTCCTAGCTGGCGGTAAGCGCTGCTATTAACGCTGCTAAAAACGCCGCTATTAACGCCGCTATAAACGCTGCTGTACTTTTCCTCCTCCTTTTGAAGGAACCTTTGGTAGTACTCATTCCCACTGAGGAACGTCAATATGAGCTTCTTCGTGGAGTCCTCCATGCTGCTCATGTTACACGTGATATTGAGAAGTATTTTGAGGCACTGCCTAACCCTCACCACGTTGCTGTCGTTGTAGTGCACATCGAGGGAGCTCTTGTTTGCATTTTTCTGCGTCAGGTACTTGATCATGCTGGCGAGGATGTAAATGCCTTTGTTCCTAAACACGTTTGCTCTGTTTGCGCTGTTTGCGGCGTTTGCGCTGTTTGCGCTGTTTGCGGCGTTTGCACCGTTTGCACCGTTTGCGGCGTTCGCGCCGTTCGCGGCGTTCGTGGGGGCCTCTTCCTCTGCGCCGCCCCCCACGCGAGGCTTAACAAAGGGGGGGCCCAAAAAGCGGAAGGCCTCCCCCCCAACCATGGCCACCAATTTTAAATGCAACTTAGTAACACACACACACAGAACGGACAGCAACAAATCATCATTGTCCGAAAGCAAATTGTAAGCAAAGGAGTTTAACTCTCCAAGGGTGTCATCCCCAGGGGATGCACGCTGACTTTGACTTTTCAACACTGCTTCAGTGGCATATGTCCCATCTTCCAATATGACCGTTTTGGCTTGAATAGCCGGAGAGGCAGACGAAGAAGGCGAGTTAAAATTCATCACCATTTTATTGTTTTTAAATTTTTCACTCTGTAATCTGTTAATAATATCCGATTGGATGTTACTACCAAGGAGGGGAAGTAGATGTTCATATAGCTTGTCAAGGAATTGCAAAATAGCTTCTTCTCCTTGCATGTATTGTCCGAGGACCCAAAAGAAAATCCTCAGAATGTGTGGCTTCTTCACATCAAATATAGCTTCCCCGATTTTTTGTAAAATGGTACTCTGAAGAGAAGGATTATTAGCTAGCTTCCTAATACATACTGCCGCTTCGTAATTTATTTCTTTCTCTTCATCATTCACGTAGGTTAGTAGCAAGTCTACCATACTTAGGCACTCATTCGAGAACATGTTACATATGTGTTGCATCGACTTGAGTAATATTTTCTTATAACTAATAATTTCTTGATAATTAGTTGAGAGGTTATTATTACCGACGGAGTTGGTCTCTCCTGTGTTGCTCATAACCGTGTTGGGGACTCCGTTTGGGGAGGGAGTTCCTCCATTCGCGCCTACACTGGAGGAACCTCCCACCGCGTTACTGTTTCCAGCTGCACTAGAAAAAACGCTCTTGCTATACATCACTGTACTGTTCAGTTTAAGAAGCTCCTTCTTCAGAACGCCCAACACTAAGTGTACATTCCTACTGCTCAATATGTGTAGAACCAAGTTTAAAATTTTTACTCTAATATCTCTCGAGGGGAAGTTCAATGCCCTGAGTAAATCCATGACGTAGTTTTCGAGCACCTTCTTCCATTTGCACATGATATAATACAACCTATCGATTACAATCAGCTTGATGTTATTATCGTGTTGGTTAATTAGCAGCTTAATGAAGCACTCGCTAGCCGTTTTTATGCTAACCTCAGAGGTACTCATATAAAGCAGACAGCAAGCACCCTCATACAACACACTGTTGCTGACATTTTTGCTCATCATGTTAAGAAGAATTTTAATGACGTTGTTTTTGTATTGATTGTAATCGCTTTCGTTTAGCTTGTTCCTCCTAAATTGTATTTCTTCACTCAGCACGTTAAGCATTCCTCCATTCGTTTCATTCGTGTGGTTTGTCTTTCCCATGGGGTTACTCCCACTAAGTAGGTGATTTCCATTCTTCTGGTCCACTCCAGTAATATGCTTGGTTTTCTTCCCCATGGGTACGTCTCCCTGTTGAAGGGGGATCTCATCTCCGGAGAGTAGATATGCGAAGAGGTCGATTTCTCCATCGGACTGATACCCATCTGTTTTTTCTCCTTCTTCTCCCGCTTCTTCTTCATCTCCTCCCTGGGGAGAAGGAGACCCGATGATGGAAGCCACACCTGGGATAGCGCCAACTCTGCTGCGTCCCCCCTTGTCCTCCTCATTCTCTTCATCCTCGTCATTTATTAACAAATACGAATTATCAAACACGTGTGGAATATACAGCTTCTTAAACAGGTGAATGACCTCAAGCAGAATGACATCAGCAGTATCGTACAGTTGATCGTTTAGCGAGAGGATGTACTTCAGTGTAGTCATCGGGTCGACATCAATCAACATGGAAAGTGCACTACGTTTGGTCGATATATCATTTTCTAAAAACAATATCTTCTCCACTTCTTTAACCGAGTTAGGGATCACATCACTTCCATGCTCCTTTATAATCGTATGGATACAACTAATTGCGTTCTTCCTAACATAGCTGTGTCGATGGTTCAGGTTCTTCGTAATGGCTTCTATTAAAGGCTCGATTATTTTAAGATTTTTTATCTTACTTAGTAATCTCAGAGTGGACCCCCTGACGTATTCATTTGGTGAAATGATGTCATTCCGCAAAGCATTACACACGAGAAGCATTTCTTCCTTTAAGCTACCATCACTCTTGCATTTGTCCACAACTTCAAAAAAAATATGACTCAATTTTTTTAATCGATGATCCTTATGAGGTACTATAAACCTAATAACACACATGAGCATATTTCCATATGGCTCTCCTTGTATGATATTAAATATGAGGTGTTCCATTCCTTCTATTTTTTTTTCCACATTTTGGCTTTCTAGCTTTTTTTGGATTTCGCTGATCGATGGTGTTTCGCAGTTGTCTGTACAGATGTACAGCGTGCAGTTGTTCTCGATCTCAGGGTTTCCCATTGTGTTTGGGGAGTAGCGGCGGTGTGGGGGAGTGGCAGCAGTGTGGGGAGTGGCGGCGGTGTGGGGGAGTGGCGGCGGTGTGGGGGAGTGGCAACCGTGTAGGCAAATGCAACGCGGCGGCTGATCTCTACACGGGCGCCACAAATGCAGAGCTACACACCCCTATGCAAGTGCATTCCCCTCGATGGGTGTGCAGAAAAAAAGAAGGGGAGAAAAAAAAAAAAAAAACGCACACGTATGTACACAATATGTGCATGTATGCGTGAAGCAACTTCTTCACGAAGGCAGACAAAACGGGCCGCTAACAACCCCCCGTAAAGCGGACACTCTGATGGAGATCGCAAGCGGAGGGGACAACAGAAGCGACGTGGCAGTGTGGCAGTGTGGCGATGTGGCGATGTGGCGATGTGGCGATGTGGCGGTGAAGTGCTGAAGCGACGACGCGACGGCGCGATGAACAAACGGGGCGTCATTAAGACGAGGAAAAACGCTACATCGTCACGCGGACTGGATAATCAAACGGGCCCCGCTCTTCCTCGCAATCTGCGACATTTCTTGTTGATGAGAAAAAAGAAAAAAAACGTAACCCTAAGGTGTCCCCCTCCCTCTCACATCCTCTAGTAAGCATTGCTCACATTTAAAGGGGTGGCAAGAGGAGGGCGCGCCAGCAGGAAAAATGCGCAAAAGGCGGCAGTGAGGGGAAAATAACCTCACGCAGTTTTCATTGCCACTTTAAGGGGGCAAAAGCACCATTTGTTTTTGTTCTTAACAAAGATTTCCCGGCAAACTGGGGAATACGGCTCGTATGTAAAAGTAAAAAAAAAAAAAGGGTAACCATGATGACGACAAGAGAGCAGCCGCGCGATTGGCCCGATGACACATCATAAATGAGTCACTCTCAAATGGGGCGAATGAATAAACTTGTTTTACTGCTCATTTTCGAGTGCGTCACTAGGCGAAGCTCGCTTTCCCCTTTCCGGTTCGCCTCGTCGCACTCTGTATAATGTGAACCGCCGGGTGGGCCAAAAGGGGCGTGCGCTGAGCGAACGTGGGGGTATTCCACTCCAGCGCGCCGCGCCGAGAAAAAAAAAAAAGTTAACCCGTTCAACTATGACATTACTTCCCGGAAGCGGCCCCCGTCGGTATGGTCATCACTCCATTTCGCGTGGGGGCTACACGACAGGCAGATGCCCACCTCCGAGCGTGCAAACGTGTACTAATGTATGAATGTACGCATGTGCTATGCATACCCAAACAACTCGGGCGTGGCAGAAACGAGCATCCGCTAAACGGTGTTCCCCTCTCGTGGCTGGAAGATGTCCCAAGTCCACCACTGTGCCAATCTAAGTTCGCAGTGAAGAATGTGCGCTTGGCACACGCCCACTGCAGCAAACCCACCTCAGCAAACTGTGCCTGGGGTTCCCGCCCTCGAGTAGGAACTGAGGATCGTAGCGAGTGGGCGAGCATGTTCACTCACTTTTAATGTTTACCAAACTGTGTGGAGGAACAACATTTGCAGAGTTGTGCATCCGTCCTTTGGTATGCTGATGATCGGGCAACTCTGAAATTTTTTTTTTTTCCCTACCAAATGGCTAGCTGGCGCGAGTAACATACTCGACGAATGTACCTATGGAAACCATTTTCATGTTAATTCTACAGAAATGTGGCCACACCTCTGGGACTGTTTCGACATTACATTGAGTGTGTGCGCGAGGGAGGCATTCCACGTGCATACGTTTACATACATAGAGGGAGATATATAACTAGGCTGAGAGACCACCTCTTCCCCCCTCGTCCAGACGAGTGCATTTTTGGTGAGCCAACCCCCCCTTTTTTTTTTGCCGCAAACATGATAAGAAGCTGCAGAGCGGTGAGCAGCCTGGCGCTGAAGAGGTGGCTGCTCGTGGGCTCTGGTTCCCCCCCCGCGTGCAAAGGGCACATTCGCGCAGCAGCAAACTGGGTGGGAACAAACCGTGCAGCAGCAAACTGGGAGGGAACAAACCGCGCGGAAGCAAACCAAAGAGACGACCGCCATGCCGCTGAAATGGAACCAAAGCTGAGCAAACACTTTCGGGAAGTGTTCCATGATGGGTCAGAAAAGAATTTCGAATGCCACCCATTTAACAGAAGATTTGCCTACAGCAAGAAAAGCTTCTTCCCCATCGAGCCCCGGAATCTGCGTACCTTGGGCGTGAATAGACAGAGGAAGAAAAAAAGGGGCAGAGGTGATAAATGTCCAGGAAAAGGAATTAGGGAAAAACACAAACATAGGAAGTCAGGCAGACCAAACAGTCGTACGTTTGAAAGCGGAAGAACTCCTTTGTATAGGAGATTACCAAAGTGGCCAGAGGCATGGTTAAGTAGGCAAAAAAAAAACTATGACTGCCTTAACCTTTCCAAGCTGAGGTACTTTATTGAGAAGGGAAGATTGGATGTGCGTTTCCCAATAACGCAGAGACATTTACATGACTCCAAGTGTGTAAAAGTGAAAAATGGAGTAAAGCTGTTCAACGTGAATGACTATCCTTTCCCATATAAGATTGACATCGAAGTGGCTAATGCAGATCAGTCCTCCATTGATGTCATTAAAAAAATCGGAGGGAGTGTAACCATTGTCTACATGGAACGGATAAATCTAAGGGCACATATCAAGCCATACAAATTTGAAGTTTTACCCAGAACGGCTAGGCCCAATCTGGACATGATTCATTTTTTGGAGAAAATGAGGAGTAGGGGGTGTCTCGTTAAGTATATAAAACCTTTGTGGTTAATTGAGGAAGAAAAGAGGATCATTAATGAGCTCACCGAGGTGGAGGAGAGCTCCAAGTTGTGTCCCGAGGGAGGGGACTCCTGGGGGGACGCGGAAGACGAGGAGAAGCGGCGCGAGAGGTTGCTCCGCGGCTACCGCCTGCGCAACACGCGCGTCGACGGGGGCCTCGGTGCGCACTAGTTCAGGGAGCAGTGCTTCAGCGTGTAGGCGTTATGTGAGCGCTGTGTTAGTGCGCATCGTTTGGCGGCTTCCTTTGGCGGCATCGTAAGGTGCCATCGTTCGACGCCATCGTTTGACGCCATCCACCACCGCTGCCCAATTTACCACTTTTTTTGTCTGCCCCTTTTCAAGATGGTAACTACAAGGGGGGTATAATATACCCCTTGTGCAAAAGGGGGAAGTTCAAAGTGGGAAAACGATAGGGTTGTTCACCCGGGTTGAAAAACGAGAGGGCTGTTCACCCAAGTGGACAAACGAGAGCGTCCATCAAACATAAAAAAGGATAACCCAGACCACGAAACAATTTAAATATAAAAAAGGATGGCCCGGACAACGAGACAATTTTCATACAAACGCTAACTTGCAAAGGCGTGTGCGTACACACGCGTCATAGGGTGACGCACGAATGGGCAGGCCGCCTGCCACCTCAGCGGCGCTGTCGAATGCCAACGTTCTTCCGCTGGCCATCCTCCAGCACGGATGACTTCTCCGACATGTTGGCGTTCCCATCGGTGGTGATGTCACTGGATGATATTAGGTCTTCCTCCGGAAAACTGTCACTGTACTTCACTCTGTTCGCCTCTCTCTGTGCCATCACCCGCGTGCACTTGTTCAGCGTGCCCTTCATCACCATGACGGCTTCATATTCCTCATCGCTTTTCTTAACCTTCTCTCGATAATACAAAATTAAATAAGTGAAACGGATGTAGAATACCCACGCAATTGAGCACAGTAGTAGGATCCAAAAGTTTCTCTGAAGTCGCATCTTTTTGAGGTACGCTCTGTGTACATTAGGTACATGCAGCGAAGGGTCCAAACTGTGCTTCTCATCGTTGTGATTTTTTAGCTCTAAGATGGTAAAGGCCAAGCGTAGTAACGCATAAAAAGAAATTAGGGATGACACTGATATGTTCACCTGATATTTGTAAATCTGGAAATTGACGCTCCTTTTTTGGATGGATATTGCCATACGCTGGAAAAGGGCCACGCCACTCAGCAGCAGGCATGACAGCCCGATCCCCGCAGGCAGGAAGAAAAACGCTATGTCCTTCATTCCTGGGTGAGGGGGGGGGAAGACGCAAGTGGTCACCGCGTGGTGCTCTTTCAGGGGGGAAAGATGAGTAAAAAATGGAAAAAAAAAAAAAAAAAAAAAAACACTCTTAAGTGAGTCTTCACCCACGAGGTCAGTTCAGGTCAGTTTAAGTATGCTTAGGTCGGGCCAGGTCAGTTTAAGTAAGCTCAGGTCAGGTCCGCGTCAAACTGATTTTCTCTCACCAAAATGGATTGCACGTACGTGTGGGCGAGCCTCGCACGCGTCCCCCTCTCACGGGTCGTATCTTCAACAGGGGAAAGGTCTATCCCTTCGCATTCGCAACGGGGGGGGCGGGGCGAATTTGATTTGGGGCCAACTTTCCACGCGGAGCGCTGCTCATGGTTTTGCCTTTAATGGGGAAGAACAGTTCCTTCGGGACGTTATCCACGTTATCCACGTTCGCTACATTCGCTCATTCGCGACATTGGCTTGCGTTTTGGCTCCTACTGGCGGGCTACGCTACGGTGTTAATTTAATTTAATTTATTTTATTTTAATTTATTTTAATTTTTTTTTATTTTATTTTATTTTTTTTTTTTTACTTTTTTTTTTTTTTTCCAGATCGGGCAGGTCGCCACGCGGAAGACGTTGCCAAAGAGCAGCCACACTAGGAACTGCCAAGTGAGCGGAACGCGCCGGCTCAAGTTTGGTAGACCCATCCCATTACCCAAAAGGGAGCTTAAAGAAGGAAAGAAGCGAAGAAGGATTGACCTTCTCTCCGCTATTTCTCCGCTACATCTCCTCTTTTTCTCCGCTATACCTCCTCTTTTTCTCCGCTTCTCATTTTGACGTCGCCACAGTGGCTGCGTTATCGAGCGAGGGTGGCATAATTGCCAAACGGGATATTTTCCCTTCACCCCACAGAGGGGCTTTCATACATTAAAAGGAAAAAAGGCGCAACTGCACATGGGAACTCATCATGTGGATTGTTCTCGCGGGAGAGAGAGGACGAACCTCTGCGCGTATCTGTTCTCTAATTGAAACAAATTAACAGTCGCCACCTGCTGCAGAATCGGCATGGACAAAGATTTTCAGTTGGGTTTCAAAATATGGGAAGCAAATAATTGGGGCGGCAGAAATGGCGGAAGGGAAAACTGGTCAAGCCAAGTTCGCGCCTCGGAAATGAAGCGAGCACAAGGGAGGGGGCGGACAAAAGTAAGGCAAAATATGGCAAAATAAACAGAATATGGCAAAAAAAACAAAATATGGCAAAATAAAATGACGAAATGGTAAAGCAAGACGACTCCGCGTAAGAGCCCCCCCTCGCGTTTTCATTTTCACATTTTCACATTTTCACGCTTTCACGTTTTTACGCTTTCACGTTTTGGCGCTTTCACGTTTTGGCGCTTTTGCGCGGGGCGCCCCAGATCAGCCGCAAAAGCGCAAGTCGGACTCGTAACGCTGAGCTATTCCGTCCTCCCCAGGAACGACCTCCGGCACGGTGTCTGTGTTATAGTTCATTTCGACGCCCCTGTACTCCCGGGATGCGTTCTCCACTAAGGTCTCCAAAAAGTATCTGCACATGGGAGACCTTTCGTCAAAGGTGGTAATGAATTTCTTCTGTTCTTCCACCGGGATGGGTAGAGACGGGTCGACGAGGGGGTGGCACGTTAAGAGAGCTTGACTTGGCCCGGGCGACCCCCCAAAGGGAGCCGATGGCTCAGGCCCGCCGCGTTCGACGTCAGTTCCGCCTTCAACATGAGTGCCACCTTCAACATGAGTGCCGCCTTCAACAGCAGTGCCGCCTCCAACATGAGTGCCACTTTGGACAGCCCCGTTTGGCACATCAGCCAGGCTGGGGGCCCCGCAGCCGAGGGACCACAGCCGGTACTTGCCCCCCCGTAGACCGTCCAATGCACGCTGTACACACGGCACAGCCAACAGGTGGAAAAAGTCAAAGAGGTAGCTGCACTGCCAATCCATATATCCATAAGAAATAAAAAACTCACAGGGATTTATAATCCTTTTCGAAAAATCAGATATTTCAAGGAAGCTCTTTTCAGGACAAGACAAAAGAATGTACATTTCTATGTCGGAAAAATTTTCCAATTTGGGACCATTCAATTTGTTGGTAGCAATAGTGAAGCACTTCTTCCCCCTTGATCGTAAAATATAACTTAAAATTTTTTTCATTTCTAGATTTTTTTGTAAATTTACGTTGGTTATTAAAATACCAAACGTATCCACTAGCTTGCACTTTTCTATGAGGCTGTATCTTTTCAGTAGTAGTTTATCTAGATCTTTTTTTTTTTTTAGAATGAGAAATTTCATTGGTTCCGTTTGCCCCGATATATTTTTTTTTTTCCTCCCCTTCGTATATATGCACCCTATCAGGGTAACATTCATATTCTAGAATACACCTACGTTCTAGGTTTAGATTTCCGTTTGTAAAAAGAAACAAATTGGTTCTTTGTTCTTGCCCCTTGGTTTGGATGATTCCCCACGGAGGGGACATCTCCTCCTTGCGTATGACCTCATAAAGCAGTGTTCCCAGTCTGTTGCTATACAGAACTCTTATGAGCAGCCTACCACAGAAGAACGCATACTTTCTCTCGAGGTCTTCGTGCGCGTCCAACTCGACGTAGTTCCCGTGGTCCCCGTAGCAGTTTTTGCCCTGCACGTTGCTGGCAATTCTGTGCAGGCACACGATTATGTTGGTGTTGGCCGCGTCGGAGTGGACTGCATCGGTGTGGACAGCATCGGTGTGGACTGCATCTGTTTTTATCGCATCTGTTTTTATCGCACCCGTGTTTACCGCACCCGTGTTTGCCGCACCCGTGTTTACCGCACCCGTGTTTGCCACATCCGTGCCGCTCCGCAGGAAGGACTTTCCCCCCACGAGTCGGCCGTCCACCAGGAAAAGCGGCTTCATACGATTCTCCCAGTCTGCTCCCCCCCCTCCTGCACCGCCGCCGACCTCCACAAAGGCATTCACCAAACGGGACATACAACCCGTGTAGGCCACGTCACACAAAAGGATGCACACTTCACCCCTGTCGGGATAGTTACTCTGTATGAACCCTTCTTTAACTGTTTTGTAAAAGGCTTCCTCCTGTTTTATCTCACTAAAGAGGTAGACTGAAGGAATGGATGACCTTATAAACGACTGACATGAGGGTCCATAATGTAGCAGAAGATCTGCCTGCACATGTTCAGCACTTACGTAATCTTCGCAACATTCATTCTGTGAGGTGTCTCCTAAAACGTATATATTGATTCCATCGGAGGGGCTCCTTTGGGGTGACTCACTCGGGGTGCTTCCAACTAAATTATTTTCCTTCCCACAAATATGATCGTCTTCTGTGCGAGATTTTCCGCCACAACATGGGGTGATCATCCCTGATGGTTCGTAACTGGGGGGGAGGATAGTTGCCCCTCCTTTGTGTAGCTCCCCCTGGATTGCATTCGAAAGGAGAAGCGAATCCTCCAGCATGCAGTCAGGCAACTGCACTGCCACTCGTCGATAATTATTTTTCAAAATGATCCCTGTGGCTAATTCTACTTGGTACCTAACGCAGATGTCGCTGCTGTGGGGGGGCGCCATGGTTGCCACGGGGAAAAAAAAAAAAAAAAAAAGGGGAAAGGGGAGGGAAGGACCAAGCGGAGTTAACTAATTGAAGAGGTCAAACGCTGTAACGTTTGGACTGGCGAGGAGAAAAACTTGCAACATAAAAATGTGGTAGCTGCGAAAGGACCACCGACGAACTGCGTCCCCTTTCGCCGCTCCGCAGAAACGGCTGACCGGCTGGTTTGACCGAAAACGCCCCGCTGCAGCGCAGGAGAAGCTGCTGTTGTGGTAACTTCCTGGATGAGCGAACAGCTGGGAAATTACCTTAACGTGGGCGAAAAAAAAAAAGGCCCCAAAAAAAGGCCCCCAAAAAAGGTCCCAAAAAAAGGTCCCAAAAAAAAGGCGCATAAAAAAAGGCGCGATAAAAAAAGGCGCAGTAAAAAAAAAAGCGTTGCATGAAATCGCACGTTACACGAAAGCGGGACCATGGGCATGCGGGCGCATCAAACGGGTGGGGGAACATATCGACTTCGTTTCGCTTCACTGTGTTTCACATTGCCTCGCATCACTTCGCTTCACATTGCTTCGTTTCGTTTCGCTTCGCTTCGCTTCACTCCACTTGGCTGCGCCTCCGCTTGCCGCCTGCCTCACAACAGGTGCTGCTTAAAATACTCGTAAATGGTGATCGCCGCGGAGACGTGGACGTTTAGCGAGCGAATGATGCCCTTGCCGGGAATTTCGATACAGTGGTGAAGAAAAAGCAAAACAGACGAAGGCAAGCCCTCCTTCTCATCCCCCAAAATTAAAATCGTCCTCTCCGGGAAGGCAAACCTGTTCAGGGGTACACTACACTTGGTCTGTTCCAACCCGACAATGGCATACTTCCTTTTCTTATTCATTAAGTACTTCAGCAACTCTCCCTTTTTTAACTCGCCTATATTCATCCATTTATTTGCAGTCGAAGAAATTTTCTGAAATTGAAAATCCTTCACAATATCAGCATTATGAAGAAGCAATTTTTGTGCTTTAAAAATTTCACATGTTCTACAGAGACCAGCTAAGTTGGGTATTTTATCTATGAGGGATGCTACTACGATTAATTTTTTGTTTGTCTTTGTTTTGGCTAGCTGGTGATAGGTTCTTCTAAATTCATTATTCACCTGAATGATGTCACTGATTGGGTCGAATTTTTTTTGGTAGTTTTTTCTGTTTCTTTGGAGTATGGCTTCAAGGGGGGGTTCCCCCGGGGGGCTCACACCATAGGCTGCTTCGCCATTGGCCGTCGTTTCTACCGCCGCGTTTACCGTCGCTTCTGCCGCCGTTTCTACCGCCGTTTCTGCCGCCGCTTCTGCCGCCG
>NC_020406.1:906060-917114 GCF_000321355.1 Plasmodium cynomolgi strain B
TTTCTGCCGCCCCTACCGGTGCCACCTGCCCCGCCGACTGGGCCTCCCTGCGCTGCCGTTCCAAGTCCACGTTAAACATAATAGCAGACATCTCCTGCTGCACCGCCTTCCTCACCGTGTCGATGAAGGAGTAGGAGGAGACCAACTCGTAATTCCTGAGCACATGGGCAAACGTGTTTGTGTTTTCCTCATTAAAATCCTCGTCGAAGTAGTCGTAGGAATAGTTGCATGCAGGCAGGAGGATCCGGATGTCGTCAAAGGGGGTTGGGGTCCAATGGCGAAACTGAGCCTTCATCTTTTTGCGAATCCGTTTGCAGTCCTTATTGTGTTTAATGTATGAGTAGGTGCATTGAAAAAATGGGTCGACTAAAATTTCTTTCCTCCCTTTTACAAAGTAGTAAAACGTATACTGGGCGATGCTCCTCACCAGCGCCGCGTGGGAAGAGCAGAGAGCCACGATTCGGGTGATCAATGCGACGAGGCATTTTCGGATATACTCGGAGAAGAAGTGGCTGCGTCGTGGGGGGGCTATCCTCTCTCCTTGGTGAGTCCCCCGTCCGGGTTGTCTTCCCCCACGGGGAGTCCCCTGTTCCGTTTGGTTCCCCCCACGGGGAGTCCCCTGTTCCGTTTGGTTCCCCCCATGGGGAGTCCCCTGTTCTGTTTGGTTCCCCCCTTGGTGAGACTTCCCCACCTCCGTTTGGTTCCCCCCCGTGCGCCTGCCCAACCGCGCCAGCTTCTGCTTGCACCTTTGCACATCCTGCACAATTCTCTCCTTGTCGTTTTGGTTTCTCTTTACGATGTTGTTAATAATTCGTTTGATTTCTCTCGTGTCCTCTTTGGAGCGTCTCTTCTTCTTCTTCCTCCCCCCCAGGTGGGAAGCCCCCGTTTGTGCAGCAACCACTTTAGGGACCACTTTAGGGACCACTTGGCTCATCCGAAATTTCCCACTCGAGAGACACACACGAGCGAAGGACGGACTGACATACAGTTCCTCAAAGGAGTAGTAACTTAACTTAGTTTTTAGTATAATGTAAGAACATATGATGAGGGTGCTCACAGTTAGCTGCGTGTTTGTGTTTCCATCCGCTAGGTTCCTCCTTAAGTGTGGGTACAGCAAAACAAAGGACGAGGAGCTAACCGAGAGACAAAACAGCTCCAAGTATTGACGAGTGTTACTCAAATGATCATCGTGAAGTAATTGGTTCACCTTTGAAATGAGAACCTTTCTTTGAGTCTTCTTTAAATACTTGAAATATTTTGCGAGGCAACACAGGGCTTGTAGTCCCCTCAGCTGGATGTTATGTCCGCTGGAGGAGGGCAGTGGTGGGGCGGAAGGGGTGGCCCCGGTTGGCCGTGCCCCCACTGGCAGTGCCCCCATTGGCGGTGCCCCAGACGACGCGACGTTCTTGTTGCTTATCCGACTCATAATTTGAAGAAGCAGGCGCGCGTACAGCCTCCGGACGAGGGTCCTCCGTTTCTGGCTCTGCACCCTGGCCCCCGCGCGCACCTCACCGCCGCCCTTACCGCTACCGACGCCCTTACAGCTACCGCCACCCTTACAGTTACCGCCGCCCATACCGCTACCGCCACCCCTACCGCTCTCTCCGCCTGGATCCGGGCGGGCGAGGCAGCGCCCCTCGAGCAAACGAAATAAGTTGATGAGAAACATGAGGGCCAGCAGCCTGAGGAAGATGGACGTGTGTCGTACTCGATAAAGATCTGCCGGAAGGAGAATCTCCTCGTTCCTTTCTAACCTCGACAAAAAATAATAACATATTTGCTCATTCACAAAGTGGTGCAGAAGGATATTACCTCTCTTCATTTTGTAGTGGTCGTTTGCAAAACTCCTTTTTAAATCCACTAGGACGAACTCTTTGCAGATTAGAATGTCGACTATGACTCGGACAAGTTGGTCTAGATACTCGCTACTCACTTGGATCATGTCCTCGTTTTGGATAAGTGAAAAAATGAATGATGAGAGGAAAGGGATCACAGCGCATCTAATTATGGAAAGCTTCGTCTGTCCGTACTCTATTATTTTCTGCACATAATTCAGGAGGAGAAAGGGGCGCCCCTCACCTGTTTGCTGGGCAACCCAGTTGTCATGGTTAGCGGTGGGGTCTCTCCATTTCGCGGGATGGCCGTCACTGTCACCTTCTGCGTCGCTTCCCTTCACTGCTTTACCTTCTGCGTCGCTTCCCCTCGCTGCTTTACCTTCCGTGTGGCTTCCCTTCACTGCTTTACCTTCTGTGTCGCTTCCCCTCGCTGCTTTACCTTCTCCGTCGCTCCCCCTCGCTGCTTTACCCTCTCTGTCGCTCCCCCCCAGCTCTGCATGCAAACCCATGTCATGCTTCACAATAAGCGGGTGGAACAGCGTGATGAACAGCAGCTCCAAAATGCGGGCCGGGTACTTACACGCGCAGCACCGGTCAATCAGGATATCGCTTTGCTTCAGCAGGAGCGTCAGGATGTAAGTCCTTTCGTCCTTTCCTAGGGGGAAGTCCCCCCCAGCGCGGTTTCCCAAAATTTTGTGGTTGCCCCTCAAGGTGCGATCGCTTCCAGTCTCGGGGTCTCCAAAAACTGCAGGGATGACGAACCGCCTGATGATCATGTATACATACTCGAGCTCCCCCTTGCACAACTCGATGTCACTAATAACTTTATTCGCGAAGGAGAGGACGTCCCCCCCGAAGATGGAGACACTGTCCAAGGACCCTCTGCACATGCTCTTATATGCGTATTTGTACTTGTAATAATTAAACACTTCGCAGTGTTTGTTCCCGTAGCGGTTTGTGCTTCCTTCCCTGTCCATGTCCTTTCCTTTGCTCCTCCCCGCTGAGGACCCCCCGCAACTCGTTTGGCCCACCGTCAGACGGATGATCACCTCGTTGGGGACTGCGTCCACCGGGGACGAGAACAACGCACAGGTGTTGGATAAAAACGAGATGGCTAAAATAACTTTTGTGGCATCTTCTTGAGTTCCCTTTTGAGAAAAATTGATGACGTATTGGACACACTGGTCGTGTAGTGCCCTTGCCTGGAGGAGGAAGCGACCATTTGGCTGCACCAATAGGTGGTTCTTCGGGAGGGTGAAGCGTTCCTTGTGCTTTCGGTTTAGGGTTCCACTGCTCAGTTTGTTAAGTGACGATGTCCCCCTCTCCGTTTCAACAGCGTAGTCTCGATGGTAATAATGAATACACTCTGTGGACGGGTCACCCTCTGCGCATTTGTCACACTCTGCGAATTCGTTGGTGCTGCTGGGCAGCACATACTCGAGGGCATCCACAAACGGGAGGAGCTCCTTCAGGGGGACGTCCCCCTCCAGGTGGTTCTCATACGAACCCCCCTTCTCCTCTCCAGCCCATTCACATGCAGAGTTCACCCCCTCACTGAGGAGGTACCTTCCTGTCTTTGCAAGAATCCCCGTCATTATATTATCCAAACTGACTTCATCAAAGAGGTTGCCTGCCCCATACTTGAGGACATAAAAAAGGAATCGATTCACTAGTTCGTCTATCTGTTCTCCATGTGGACCCAGGAGGAGGAGGAGGCTGCCATTCTTCACATCTGTATGTCTTGCCAGCAAAATAAAAAAACGGAGGTATCCCCAAATGTATACATGTTGATTAGACAGAAGGATATAGTTTAAGTGGCCAATAAAACGACTTAGGAAAAGATCGCTGATTGGATTTTTCATCGAAATGACAGCTCCTCCTCCCTCTTGGGGGTTGTTCCCTCCATTTGGTTCCGTCATGCAATCCATATTTAACTTCAGCAAGGAGTAAAATAGCTCCATATGTTTGCAAAAAAATTCATCTTCGAATGAGTCCAAAAAGATGCAATATCTTTTAACTCTCCTGAATATACTCACGTGGTGGTTCATTTTAATGGTAGTCTCTAACAGCAGTGTCAGGGTATCACTTCTTCTGCTTACGGGGATGTTCTTCACATTTTTGACAATGCCCACGAGGACCTCGTGCAGGTCGTCCTTCCAGTGGCACTTCGAGCCGCACATCAAGCCGCATTTCAAGCCGCATTTCGAGCCGCATTTCAAGCCGCACTTCGAGCTGCACCTCAAGCCGCACCTCAAGCCGCATTTCAAGCCTGTCTGGCCGGGGCTGCCCCCCCCCAGGAGGCGCAGCGCCTCGAGCAGTCCCTCCAACACCACGCGGATATTGACGTGAAAAAACCTCACCCCGTGAAGGCCAACCAAAAAATACTTAGCCATTAAAAGGGGGTTCCTCTTTAACACTTTCGACACGATCAGGTTCTTCAAGCGAAATTCAAAAAACGGAATGTCTCCTTTGATGAAGAGCGTTGGCCTTATGCACTCGTCAAAAAAAATGTGGAAAAGGAACGTGTCGCTCATGCAGTCGAGGAGGGTCTCCACGTCGAGTGACCCATCCTGTTGGGTCGCCCCTCCGGTGGAAGTTCCACCAAGAGGGTTAGCCTCCTCTTCCGCTACGCCTTGCGATACTCCTTCCGCTGCTCCTTTCGCTGCTCCTTTCGCTGCTCCTTTCGCTGCTCCTTTCGCTGCTCCTTTCTCTGCTCCTTTCGCTGCTCCTTTCGCTACTCCTTTCGCTACTCCCCCCGACGTGCACCCCAGTTCTTCCCTCCCCATGTCGCCTCGACTCACCAACTGGCAAAGAGCAAATCGAGTCACCGTCCCGTTGCTATGCCGAAGCAGCAGCCAAATGAGAAGCTCCGCCTGCCGCAAAATCAAAAAATCAGACAGATGCAAAAATCTTATTTCTCCCTTCCCCACGTCGCTCCCTGCACAGCACTGAAAAATGTAAAAGTCCAAGTCGTCAAAGGGTTCGGGCGTGCCGCCTGTGGTGCTCCCTCGACTGGCCCCTTCACCAGCGTTCACACTGCGGAAAACACTTCCAGGGGTGCCATGCCATTCGTCCGGCAGTCTTGGTGACCCCTTTGACGGTCCATTTGACGACCCCTTTGATGACCCCTTTGACGACCACTTTCCCTTCCGCTTCTCCTCGTACTTCCTCCTAACCGAACTGACGATGCGCAACAGACTAGCCATTTTGTGCCAATTCGCTTTTAACAAATGGACAGAAAAATTTTGCATGCACCTTAAGATGCACGTGTAGAGTTCCCAGGCTTCTCCATATTGTCCCCCTTCGTGCAGCTTCTCCCTTTTTCCCTTCCTGTGGGTAACTCCCTCGACCCCACTTACGATGCCATCGAATAGGTACATTACCTTCTTCACGATTGCTTCGCTAGTGTATGCCCTGTTATGGAGTAGCAAGAAAAAACGCACATCGTCTAAGTTGGCCTTGGTTAAAAAATTCCCATGGTAGAGGTACTCCATGTAGAGCACTTGGTATGTATACACATCGCTTAGCAGCTCGTCATTCGTCTCTCTCCATTCTTTCGCGTAGCAGTTTGAGTTGTAGGCGAGGTAGGTGCTCATCAGGGGCGTGGCTTCCCGACAAGTCTCCCCCGCGCCTTCCCCCACGTCTGCACCTTCCCCCACGTCTGCACCTTCCACCACGTCTCCTTCCTTTAGTGCGTCTAGCTCCACCTCCCTGCCGTTACTGACACAAAAAAACATCCGCTGCGTCACGTCCAGGCATACTTCTTCCATCTCGCACCTAGTGAACAGGTACTCCTTCGCCGTATTGCAGAGATCCTTTATTATCACATCGCGCATCGAGGGGTTGCTTACAAACGGGAGGAGATGCAGAATGTCCCTCGCGATGTACTTCACTTGGGGGAGCCGCCATATAGCGGTTCCTTCGCAGGGTTCTCCGTTTTGGCCGCCTTGGCCCTTTTGGCCGTTTTGACCGTCTTGGCCCTTTTCGCCTTGTCCCCTCCGTTTGGAGTGCCCGGCGTGCCTGGTGCTTTCCATGTCTGGGCTCCTCCCCGCCTCCGCACCCCCCTCCGTGACCCTCCTCCCCACCTTCTCCACCACCAACGCGAACAAGTGACACAAGGCCCTGAAATGAAATTCTTCACTGCGCAGGAGCTCATCATAGGGGAGGCCCCCTACAAGGGGCGCCTTGTCCGGTTCATCATCCCCCCCCTCGTCTGCCTCTCCAAACTCACTCGCGAACCCACTGCGCGACCTAAACCACCGTTGCACCTTTCTGTAAAAAAGGAAAATTTCTTTGTTCTCTCTAACGTCTGTCTCCACCCTTCTCCTTATGCACCTTAGTAAAAGGAGCAGAAGCTGCTGGGTGCCGTTCGTCTCCCCTGGTTCCCTCACTTCAAACGTTAAGACGAGCACATCTGTCAAGAATTTAAATAAAATCGGGTTCTTGAACCCGTTTGATTTGATCAAGTAGACTATCCAAGACGTGTCAATGTTGAGGAATTCTTTACTGAAGTATCTTTTATATAGCGAATTTAAAAAAAGAATTAAAATTTGGATTTGCTCGTATGTTTTCTCGTCCAGCTGATTCTTTCCTTCGACTTGGCTAGCTATGTGGTTACTTATGCGCATGGCTAGTTCCTTTTTATCCACGTGTGTCATGAAAAACTGGGTGATGTCACAAAAGAACCGATTCAGGTTGTCCTCCTGGTGTTCTACTTTTTTCCCTCTGCCGCTACGACAGAAATTTAGCAGAGCGCTTAAAATGGCTTCTGTGTCGCGTTCGTCGTTCGCCATGTTGAGAAAGGGGGCGACAGGAGAGGAAGGAGAAGAGGTGGGCGGGGAGAAGCTTTGGGAGAAGCTCCAGTTGGTGATTAGGGTCAGGACGCTCCTTTTCCCTTTTGGGTTTGTGCTTGGGTAGAGTGACCCTTCCACGGGGCACAATCGCTATCTCACACTCCACCGCTTTGCCTCTTCCCTGGTAGCTCCCACCCAAACTGCGGTGATGAGAAACTAATTTCGGCCGAGTGGGGCCACTTCATCACTCGATAAAGAGCTATAATAAGTGGGCCACCTTTCAAATGCTACTAAACCGATTTTGGGAAAACCCTTCACTCTATACCTCCATGTGAAATGGAAAGAACCTGAAATGATGAGTTGGTACTTTGGAAAATCGAGTAAACTTTCGTAGTTTTTTTTTTTTTTATTGTAATATCTACCCCGATTTGTTCCCTTTGATTCTTTTTCTCGTTGTCGTTCTCGTTCTCGTTCTCTTTCTTTTTCTCGTTTCTTCTCTCTTTCTTGTTCTCTTTTTTTTTTTTTTTTCCTAATGTTAATGGTCTCCCACTGCAGGGAAGTAGCTAGCCATTCCGAAATGGTCAGAGGGTGAGTTTTCCACGGCACCCAAAACGGTTATTTGGGTGCCACACGCATGTGATCTTATGTGCACGTGTGCTGTTGTTCTATCCGGCAGGGGAGTCAACGCTGCGAGGAGCGTCCACCGAGTGAACAGCCCCCATTTGTAACACGACACGTCTTCCCGGAGTCTTTGTCACTCTTCGTTTCTTCATGGGGTAACACTTTTGTTTGCGAACCTACTGCAAACGCTTTGTCCCTTCATGGGGGTGCATAACATGCCATGTGAAAATGACCTATATGAAGTCATCCTCATGGGGTGATCCGCATGGAGAGGAAGGAGAGACATACTGGTTGGTCTCCAATTTGATACTGGATAATTTTTTTTTGGGGGGGGAAAAACCTCCTCAACAGAATTAACAATGCGCTATGCGTTCGTTCCCTTCTTCGGCAGAGCGTTGTCCTCACATTATCGGTGTACGTACACACAGGTGGGGTTACGTGTCGTGGTGGGTACCCCCCCGCCATCCCCTTTGCTCAGTTCCGCGGAGCAAAGGAGACTGACTTTTTACTCCGTTGCGCGAGCAAAAGGACAAACATATGGCAAACAGTCACTCCGCAGGCTACTTCCACAACGCGGCTACAACTCTGCAGTTACCACTCCGCAGCGTGCCTCTCCCGCTTCGCCTTTTAGTGGCTTCCCTTTTTTGTCACGTCCCTTCCTGCCTATTCCGACTTCCGGACAGCTGAAAGGGACTCCCCGCACGCCAGGAACTGACAAACCAACTCACTCCCCTTTTTTTTGTCGAAACGTCATGGGTCCATTTCTGAGGAAAATGCTCAAGGGGGTTCCTCTCCTGTTCCTCTCTCTGTTGGCCATTCGGGGAGGTCCGAGCGGAGGGGCAGCCCACCATACATGTGTGTATCCATGAGTGTGTCCATGTGTGTGTCCATGTGTGTGTCCATGTGTGTGTCCATGTGTGTGTCCATGTGTGTATTCACCTATGTATTCACGTGTGTATGCGTAGGGGTTAATGCGGGTGTCCCCCTCGCCCACTGCGCGCACCCCGCGCAATTGAGCATAAAAGGAAACGCACCCCCATGTCCGCCTCAGGTCTTTCCCAAGATGATGCATGGACCTGCCGCAAAGACTACTCGTATGGGAGTTGCCTCCACCAAGCCTAAGCACGCACTGGGGCAGACGTGTGTCTTCCCCCGGTGGTGCGCCTCCTCCACAAAATGGGGAAGGAAGGAAGGAATGGAAGGGGGTGGACCTGCCTACGCATGTGTATAGGTCTATATGTTTATGTCAATGATTATATTTTTTTTTTTTTTTTTTTTTTTCCTTTTTGGTGAAGGCGTCCGTGCGCAGAGGGTACGTCGAGTGGGGCACAACGAGGAGGGAACAACGAAGAGGGCACGGCGAGCATGGAACAACGAGGAGGGCACGGCGAGGATGGAACTAGCTGCCACCTTTTTCTTCACCACTGTATGCTCTCCATTTGACAAGCCCCCACTCCCCTCCCCACAGGGTGGCACCAGGTGAACGCCTCCCAGGAGTGCGTCGCGCCGTTGTCCTACCGAGGGCCCTGCCCTCGCTTCCTCCAAATGGAAAACAAAACGGCACAGAAAAGGTTGCTCGAGGGGGAGTGCCGCATTTTCTGGTGAGGCTCTCCACTACCGCAGGTGGTGCTGGTGCTGCTGATGCTGCTACTTCTGCTGCTACTTCTTCTGATGTGCTACGCCCACCCTCCCGCTTCCTCCCTTTTGCTTTTTTTTTTCTTCCTAAATGGCCCCGCCACCCGCGCATCGAAAAAAGGCCCTGCCTAGACCGGTGCGAAAGGAACTACTCTCTCCAGTGTCCCGAACAGTGGGCACCCGAGGACGAGAAGACATGCCGGCCCCTGGCGATTTATGAAGGTGGGGACAGGAAGATCTCCAGAAAAAATCGACACGACAACACAGTCGGGAAGGAAGAGCACCAACCGGTAACACCTCACAAATTGATACGTCTTCCCATCCTTTAACAGGAGCGTGTCTCCCATCCCACGATTTCTCAAACATGACTGATGCCCAAAAGGAAATATGGAGCAACAAATGCGGAACGGATTGGCCATGCATGGTTAGACACGCAAATTTGTATGCTGCATGGGGATATACCTTTGTGTGGAAGTCCCCATCCTCTCCACCCCCTCATCCAATGAAGGTACCCCGCCGATTGCAGCGAAAGAGTCGCACTCACCTGATTTTTTCTCCCCCTTTACAAGGCGTCATGCAAGAAGGACTATTCTAGAGGGTGTCCCCAAGTAATACAAGGCTGAATGGGTCTGAGTGGATGGGATTCACTTTTGCCAAGGGGAAATGCTAACAGCTCAACAAGCTTTTTTTTTTTTTTTCTTCTTTTTAGGGGTGGACCAAAGAGAGTAACACACAGAGGAGTTCCATTCACCCGCCCTTCGAACTGGGCATTTTTTTTTACATGGGCATCTTTGTCCCATTTGGAATTTTTTTTTTTTTGAAAAAAAATAGAGGATGGGAGCTGCTACGCCCCCGGAAAATACTCCGGACCATGTCTCTCTCGGATGTCTTTACTGAATGTGGACGAAGATATGAAGGTCGGGTCGCCACCACACGGAGGCACATCGTCACGTGTGCATAACACGACAGGGAGCTCAAAGCGTAGTGCTACATTGGCGGCAGCATGGAAGCACTCCAACGGAGACAAACACAGATTTTTTCCCCCTCCATTTTTCCTCCCTCCATTTTTCCCTTTAACTCTGCGAAGGTGGCACTTGAAAAGCTGTGCAACGTGAGCTTCCCATGTGTAGAGACCTGTGATGTGGATATGAGCGACGTAAGCAAAGAATGGGAAAAAAAAAAGATACCGATTGTACTTTTCACCACCATGATGATGACTGCCCTATCCTTGGAAGGACTATCCTTTTTTTCTAAGTAGACAACACATGGGGGTGGGTTGGGTCCCCTTTTTTCTTCATTTTTACAATACACCTCCAACAGCCCTGTCCTACCGGATGGTTCGTAAAATCGGACGCCTTCGGAAATGCTCTCAGCTGTCTACCCCCAGATAACTACACAGGTCCATGTGGAGAGGAGACCAAACTGATGGGTAATTTGAACATGTGAAGACAGTGATGCAACTTTTTTACGACCTCTCCTGTTGAGAGCATAACAATGCCAACGCGGAAGTCTGCGTAGCAATTTTTGTTACATCGTCTGAACTTCCACTCACTGAAGGTCTTACCAACTTGAAATCGAAAGAACGCATGGCATATGAGTGTGGCGTCAGGTGGCCCTGTGCTCCCGGTGAGAGACCCTACCACGAAGAGGGAAAAAAGGCAGAGCAAAGGGACGAAAAAGAACACCCAGAAAATAAAAAAAAACGAAATGAAGCAGAATAAATAAAAAAAAAAAAACTCAAAGTGGAATCGATTTATTCAAGCACACACACATCAGCTGCCTTCACAACGCTTTCGACATGTGGCACGCCCCTCTTCCTTTTTTATCCCCCCCAACCCCAACCCTTAAATGCTTCCCCCTTTTTTTTTTTCCTTTGAACATGACTTTATTTTGAAGCTGCCAATCCGATCAACTATTTGCAATTCTGCCCGGACGGATGGACCAAGAGCGAACAGGTAGTGCCTGAAAGGGATACATAGCCAAAGGGGGGGGGGGGGGGGGTACGGTACCCCTCCCCAAATGCTAACACGTCACTGCCGCTTCCTAACAGTTGTACAAGTTTAAAAAATGACATGGCTGTACATATGAGGACCAACCAAGACGTAACACGTGGACAAACTTGAGCAACGTGGAGACATCCATTTATTGTATTACCCATTTTTTTTTTTTT
>NC_020406.1:917424-927179 GCF_000321355.1 Plasmodium cynomolgi strain B
CCCCCTTTCAGTTGAATGGCCCCTACTAGGGAGGGAAGCGTCCGACTCGTACCCCAAAGGATCGGGTAAACGATGATAGAGAGTATCACTGTGCAACGTCCAGTGTGTACCTCTTTCTTCTTTTTTTTACGACGTGGCTTCACTCCACTTCAATTTCTGCCGCCCCCTCCTCAACGGCAACGCGGGGACATCTGCAGCCCTACGGAAGAGGAAATATAACATTGGCCCGGTCGAACCATTCACGGGGGCCATAATCTCCGGCACTGTGAAGTGAAGAGACGCGAAATTTTGAGCCACTCACATGAGATCACGTTGACCGTTTATGCCTCCCATCGTGGAGGAGTAACGTTGTGTGCACTTGTTCGTTATTGCCCTATTCGAACGTTCGAAAGCGGGTTGGAGGTTTGCTGGAAGGTTGGTTGGTTGGAAGACTGACTGGAGGATTAATTGGTGGATTGATTGGAAGATCGATTGACTGATCGGCTGACCGATCGATTTATTGCATACGTTTGTGCCTAACTCTTTTTTTCTCCCCTTCCTTCCCTCCCTCCTTTGTCTGTTATGCAACCCATTTGGACGCAAAAATGTAAAAGCGCGCCACGGACCACACCCCACTGGGTGTAATTGTCGTTTGCCAAAATGGCGAACATATCCATTTCTTCCTTCCTGCTCCTTTCTCCCTTCTTCCTTCCTTTTTTTTTTTTGCAAAGAGAGTAACCTAACCTGCGTCCCCCATATTGTATGCGCTGTCGGGCCATCATACATGACGGTAAAATGAAAGTAAAAACATAAGTTTTACCCGACGGGTGATGAGCTGCTAAATTTTGTGATTAACCTCCTGGGGAGGAAGAAAGCTTCCTTTTTACATTTCTCGTTATCTAAATGGGGAAGTAGCTAGCTTTTTTTTTTTTTTTTTTTTAATTGTAAAATTTTTTGATCCATTTTTACCTGACCCGTTCAGGAAAAAAAAAATAATAATAAAAAAAAAAAATAAAATAAAGCACAATAAAATATTCTCCTGTTTGCCAAAAATGCACACCCACTTTGCGTTTTAAAATTGAGTGAAGCTGGCAAACGCGGGAGTGCGTCATCAGGGTGGAACTCGCGCACCGAGGAAAATGCGTCCAATTGGCATAGAAGCCATAGGGTGCTTTTTAAAAGGAGCTTTGCGAAAAAAAGGCGGTAAGACATGTTATTGCACTGAGCCACGGGGGGGCTGAGCAGAAGGCCGAAATGGAGTATAGCAAAAAGCGGGGGAGCTCATCGGAGCGAGCTAAACGAATCGATAGAAACCCCCCGCGGGAGAATCCTTTGCGCTCTTTCCTCGCCATTTTTTTTTTCCCCCTGACTGCTCACATTTTTCGAAGTTCTCGGCCACAGGGGTGCGTGTGGGAGCGAAACCCAACTGCGGAATTGCGCTGCCACCGCTAGCCCCTCACCAACCCTGCTGCACCTCCTTCACGGTGCCCCAGCTTGTCTTTCCCTTCTCCGCTAACGTCTAACAATCGATTTCGAAATTAAAAAGGAAAGATGCGCAAATGGCTGGGCGTCAGCGGGTACCGAAATGGTGCAAAAATGGGGAAGCACAAGTAGAAGAAGGGGAAGAAGGGGAAGGAGTGTGCCAAATAATTGGCTCAAAAAAGTAGCGACATTTCTACATTTCTTTATCGAAAAAAAAAAAAAAAATGCTTCCATTTTTGATTTACATAAACGCGTGTACGGTGCGGCAAATAAAATGCAAAACGCTGGGAGGTGTAAGGAAAAAAAAAAAAAAATACGAAATGTGAAAATACGAACATGTAGAGAAATCCAAGAAAGAATAAAAAGTGAAAAAGGTTAACACCTGTGCATGCACTTGCTCATGAACATACACACACGCTGCACTCATTCGCCGCTGGTGCCCAGTTTTAAGAACCATTTAGCGAAAAGGAACACTCGGCGAATCGGTAGCCCACAGGCAGGAAGAAAAAAAAAAAGGGCAACTGCGTGTAAATGCGCTAAAGTGTGCGGAAATTTGCGGAAATAAAGGGGTATTCCCATGCATACGCACGCGCAACTTCCGTGACTGCTCATGGCTTTTCGTGATTACCCTTAATTGATCATAAAAAAAAGAAAAGAACGCTCCTACATAGGGATTACCGCAAAACGCGAAGGAATGCACAGTCACCTGAGCAGTGAACGAAGTAGAATTAATCGCGTCCAGCTGCAGCAGTGACCATACACACCACCCCCAATGCTGCATTGTTTTAAGAACGCATGAAGAGGGCACTTAAAACAATCCCTTATTTCTACAAATTTTTTTTTTTCCCCTGAATTATTCCTACGGCTAGGTGTAAATTACGGGGGAGCATAAACAGAACGCCCATTTTTTGGGCCTCGCGTTTTTTTCAGTTTCCCTCTTTGTGACTGCCTTTGTCTTAGCGCGCGCATGTGCTGCGCTGCTACTCTGCCGCTACTCTGCTGCTACTCTGCCGCTACTCTGCCGCTACTCTGCTGCTACTCTGCCGCTACTCTGCTGCTACTCTGCCGCTACTCTGCCGCTACTCTGCTGCTACCCTGCCGCTACTCTGCTGCTACTCTGCCGCTACTCTGCCGCTACTCTGCCACCACTCTGCTGCATTGATGCATGCAGGGTGAAGCGCTTTCCCGATGTAACAATTTTGCAAAGGTGACTTGCACATGTGCAGTGGTCACACGCATGAGCACACCTGCAACGGAAGGCAATTTTTTTTTCTAATCGGAAACACACCCGACATACGCACCCTGCACGTGGATTTCCCTACCCCGAAAAAAAAAAAAAAAAAAAAAAACATTGAAAAGTAACGAAGTGATGAGTGAAAAACGAAGCAACGAACGAGTGGAAGAACGGAACAGAAAAAGAGCGAAATAATTTCCAGCTTATCACCCAATTCCCTGTGTTGGGGGTGTGGAAAAAAAAAAAGAAGAAGAAGAAGAAGAAGAAGCAACTCTCTGTACACCCCTCTCGAATGTGCAGGTGAATGTTACACCGTTTGAGTCATTTTATGGTCCACTCGGAGGGAAGGAGAGGAAGGACGAAAACGGAGAAGAAGCAAAGGAGGGGAAGGGACAGGCGAAGCGAATAGTCGCTTAGAAAAAATTACGGACGGGGGGAAGGAACCTCTTGGAAAATAACGCGAAGGATATGCCTACACATCTCCACGAGGGTGTGCGTGTTTTTTTTTTTTTTGTGCGTTCTTGTGCGTGTCCCTGCGCATGTGCGCTTGGGTACCGACTGATACAAACACTTCCTCCACAACGTCCTGCTCGTGTAGACGCAGCGGCTAACCGGTGCAACCGCTGGGCGGCGCCCGAATGGTCCTCCTAGCACGGCCTTTTCTTTTTGCTTGAAGGGGCAAACGATTTGGCATTTCCCCCAAGCTTCGTCCCTGTGCTGGTTTACCGTGCAGCTTTGCCGTGCAGCTTTGCCGTGCAGCTTTGCCGTGCAGCTTTACTGTGCTGGTTTACTGTGCCGCTTCCCCGCTTACCTTACCGCGCTGCTGTCCGCCCCGAAATGGCCGCCAACCTGGGGAACTCAGATGAGCTGCTAAAAGAGTTGGACCTGAAAAACTACGTCACCTTTGTAAAGAAATGTTTTAAAAATGGAATAAAAAAAGAACAAGAAGATATTTGTGCCCAAGATTTGAGGAACCTAGCCAAGTGTCTCCCCAGGGTATCTGGTGTATGGTATGATTTACATAAAAATAGTTGGGAAGCCAGATGGGCTGAAGGAACCAAATCAGCAAGGAAATACTACTCTGTGCAGAAATTTGGCTTCCATGAAGCAAGGAAACTAGCCATTAAGACAATCAAGACAAAGGAAATTAATTACATATACAATAGCATAAATGAAGATTTTAGCAAGCCACTTAAATGGAATTTAAATAATGAATTTTTAGAGATGAATCATGACCCCATAATTAATTTAAAGAGAAAATATAGATCCCCTAGTGGTAAAGTCAGAGAGAAGAGGATTAAAAAGGATCCCACCAATGGGAATGGTGTTAGTAGAAAAAATAAAGGGGAAAAGAAAAGTGCTGCTCAAACGAGGGGGTTGAGAAGGGGGCATGCTCATTACACCTCTGCCGCCAGCTGCAACGCCTCGCCGAAAAATGGACCCCACAAAATTGAGAAGCAGCAGGGCAGCTGGAGGGACAGACGGGACGGGAAAAAGGCACTAAGTGGGCAGCTCCCACTAAATGGGATTTTCCCACCAAATGGGCAGCTCCCACCAAATGGGCTTCTCCCACCAAATGGGCTTCTCCCACCAAATGGGCTTCTTCCACCAAATGGGCTTCTCCCACCAAATGGGCTTCTCCCACCAAATGGGCTTCTCCCACCAAATGGGCTTCTTCCACCAAATGGGCTTCTCCCACCAAATGGGTTACATACACATGGCGTCACCAACCACGACGGGGAAGACCAAAGTGAAGCTTCGTACATCTTGGACGGTACTATTTCCAAACTGAGAAGCGACCAAGGAACGGGAGACATTGCTAGCCAGCATGTCGTAGAAGGTAGTCTCTCCAGTACTTGCCTGAAGCAGAAGGATACATCCACAAACACCGAAATGGCATTGTCTACAGAGGGAAACACCAAGAATCTTGTTCATATCGATGAGTGTAATGCTACGTGCCTGAGTGAGGAAGACCCTTTGGGGAAGGATAACCTATGCAACATCAACGAAAAGGGGAAGAGTCCCTCTAGTGTACACAGCCTCAACGGTTACATTAACGGAGTGGACGACTATCATACACCCCCCAGATGTACCTCCAACGACAGTGATAAAATGGAGGAAAACAATTCGAGTAAGCAAGATGGCGATAAAACAACACCCAAGGTAGGGAACGCATTCCAAAAACATACACTTGGAAAAAAAATCCCCAATTGCAATAAAGACATCAAGGGGAAGGAAAAGACAAGCATGGTGAAATTCCCAGGGAGCAAAATCCTGAGCTACATGAGACAACACAAAAAAACGAAGAACAAAAACACCTTGTATGTAAAACAAAGTGGAGTCCTAAAAATGAACTTAAAGCAGCCTCCTAGAGGGGTGTTCAGTAGGGAATATGGCACCGGGTGGAACCGAAAGAATTTAAAAAAAAAAAGTTTCGTAAGTGAAAAAAGGGCATGCTTAAATGGGGGTGCCCTTTTTGTTAAAAAAATTAAAAGTTGCAATCACGCGGAGGGGAAGAAGTGCAGGAATTGTGACTTCAGGAGGAGGCAGATGAGGGGCCTGCGCGACCACGGCTCACTCTTGATTTCGAGCGTGCTCCCCAACGGCGGGGAAACCTTCAACGGGGGAGAAAGCTCCAACGGTGGGGAGACCTTCAATGGGGAGGAATCCCCCAACGGAGGGGAAATCTTCAATGGGGAGGAATCCCCCAACGGAGGGGAAATCTTCAATGGGGAGGAATCCCCCAACGGAGGGGAAACCTTCAATGGGGGGGAATCCCCCAAGGTGGACCTGACGGACCAACTCGGCACGGGCGAGGCCTCCCCCACGGGTGGCGAGACGGACGCGCAGAACGGCGACGGGGGGGGTGATCAGACGGGTAAACACCTGGTTCCCCAAAAGAAGGACAGGCGAAAGGAAGAAGCGCAAGGGGAAGAAGCGCAGAAGGAAGACACACAAAAGGAGCACACGCAGACGGAGCACACGCAGACGGAGTGCACGCAGACGGAGTGCACACCACTGAGCACCCCAAGTGGTGAAAAGGCGCAGAAGATGAAGTGCTGCGTGGAAATTAACTTAAAGGAAGTCATTCATGCGGACACGCTAAGCATATTCAAAAATGCAATTAATTTACTGCTAAACGATTTGAAGTGCAAGTGTGTACCCCACTTGGACAAGCAATTTTTGAACATCCTGGAGATCATCGACAATCACATCAGCTACGTAAACTCCATGCTGAGTGAACACATTTTAATCACTTATGTGCATTTATTTGACATTTGCGTCTCCAATAATATTTTGCCAAGTCAAATGGACCAAAATATACAGAAGGTTTTTTGCAATGCGCTGATTGCGTTTCATATTCTCCTTTTTAATTTCCTGAGGGATAGGCGGAGCTAGGGTGGCCCTGGCCTCCACTTGGCGCATGAGCCTTTATAAGTGCGCACAGTGAGTTAGCTTAAAAGGAAAGGCTTGCACACGAGGGGGACTCCTCGCCGTGTGCAGTGACGTTGGAAGGACGGGTGCCCGTCCTGCCTACCAAGTTAACGCTGAAGTGGTGTTTTTTCGCTCTTTTTTCATTCTTTCGTTCTTTATTCATTCTTTCGCTCTTTATTCATTCCTTCGCTCTTTATTCATTCCTTCGCTCTTTATTCATTCTTTCGCTCTTTTTTCTTTTTTCTTTCCTTTTTTTTTTTTTTGTTTTCCTTATGTTAGCGGTACGTACAGCCCGAATTGAACACACACAGACGCGACTTCTCCCCCGCGCTGCCGCTTAACAACCTTCACAACCTCGAATTGTTTGCCCTTTTTCTCACTGGTGCGTGTGCACATTTGCGTCCAACTTTTTTTGCCTGAACAAGCTAGCTATTTGCTACTCCCTTTTGCACTTTTTTATGAACAGTTCATGCAAAAAGTTGAAAAAAAAAATATTCATATTTTTTTGCAAATTTTTGCAATATTTTCGAATTGTTGTGCGCGCCTTTTTGGCTAGCACGTGCGTCATCCGTTCACTTTTGCGGGGTTGTAACTTCCCCCCTCTGCTGGGCAATTATGCTTCGTCCACTTCGTCTACATCGCCCACGTCGCCCACTTCGCTCGCTTCTCCCACTTCGCCCGCTTCTCCCACTTCTCCCGCTGCTCCCTCCGCGCGGCGCTGCTCCTCCATCTTCACCCGCCGCAACCAGTGCAGCTTCCGCTCATACTTGGAGGGCTTCCCAGAGAAGACAATTCGACGCGGAATCCTGTTCAAGTTCTCATCGTCGGGGTTGTACTCTGCGTACACAATGTCTTGCGTGTTCTTCTTCAGCAAGAGGCACCTCCCCCCGAGCCTAATAATTTCACGCGCGGCCTTAACTGTAAAGGAGTGCGCCTTCACGATGACATATTTCGCGTAAAACTCAAAGTCGAAGCCGTGTTTCATTTTGTACTTCTTCAAATTACACCCGACCACCTTAATGGGGTGTTTCCGTTTGTACTTTCCTATCCTCAGTCCCATTTTGTCTATCACATTCCAGTCAATTTCGAGGTACTTCTTCTGTCCACTTCTTGTGTAGGCCAAGTTAATTAAGTTGAGTGGAATTAATTCGTAGTCATACCGGTTGAAGTGGTAACCTGGTCCCATTGGGGCAGCAACAAATTTAGGCAATTTTCTATAAAGTGGTGTTTGACCCCCTTCAAAGCCTAATGGGATGGACCCTCCACTTCTACTTTTTTGTCCTTTCATTCCTCTTCCGGATGATCCTCCCCTTTTACTTCCTACTCCTCTCCCCTTCCGTCTCCTCTTCTTGTCCTCCATAGAGGGTATATTAAAAGGCGTGATAAAGTACTCATTCTGTTCTCTGTTCCCTCCAACAACAGTTGACTCCCAGTAGACATCCGCTTTCAACTTCATATCGTTAATCAAAGGGTAGATGGCCCTGGGCCAATCCATCTGAGTTAAATCCCAAACCAGAGGGGTTTTTGTCTGTTCATGTAAATCATCCATAATTTTTTTAATACCCAATTTGATGGCTTCTTCTTGGTACTTGACTTTTACTTGGTTAATTTTTTTTTGGATTTCTTCCCTCAGTTTGACTAGCTGTTCATTCTTTTCGTCATACACTAAGTATTGGTTTTTTTCTACCTTTTCGATTTCTTTAATTATGGGTTCTATGGCTTCCTCCTGTTCCTTGACCACGTTTTGCAGGAACTTCTTCTGTTCTTCATTGTAAGGCGATTTAAAGATGCCGTTTTTTATGTCCTCCTCTAGCTGCTTGAATTGTTTATGCCTCAGGGAAATCTTCCTATTAATTAGCTCCTTGTATTTTTTGTCCACCAGTTTTTTTTCCTCCTTCAGTTCTTTAAACATGGTGTTGGCTCTTCCTATTTTGAAACTCCCATCCATCATTGTGCCGAAGATTCCTCTCAGTTCGTTTTGATCTCGTCGGTGCAGCTGCTTAGTTGGGTCACCTTTTGCATCCAAGCCATGCTCCTCGCTGGTGCTTCCCTCGATGGCGCTTCCCTCGCTGGTGCTTCCCTCTCCGCTGCTTCCGCTTCCCTCGCTGGTGCTCTCCTGCCTCCTAGTCCGAGCCTGCTTTTCCTCCTCCACATCGAAGTCTATGTTAAACTGCCGCTTCACCTTCCCCAAGAGACTGTTAATCGTGTCGATCATGTTGTACTTCTCCTCCACCTCCTCTTCTTTGAAAAGGTTCAGGTTCAGGTGCCTTTTCTTTCTCCCTGGAACGATCCCTTTGTGTCTTCGCTCGCTCAGCGGGCTTTTCTGCGTCGCGCTCAGGGGGCCCCCTTTGTGGTCGCTGATGACGAATCCTCTTACAAGCGTCGTGCACAGCAGCAGCAAAAAAACTGGGCACCTCATTTTGGAGGCGGCCTTTTAAGCGGCGCCATTCTGCCCTCAGCAGGGCTGCGCGAAGCTTCAAGCAGGTTCACACAGATTAGCAGTTAACACAGATTGGCAGTTAACACAGATTGGCAGTTAGCACAGATTAGCAGTTAGCACAGCTTCACAGTTAACACAGCTCGACTCACTGCACTAACGTGGGGCCACAGCGACGCAGTTTCACGTATCGTTCCGCACAACTTACGCCAGAACCATTCGCTGCATCTCTGAACGGGTCAATGTTGTCTTATGTCCCCCCCCCAAAGTGAACAAGCCCCCCTCCCTTTTTACCAAAAAAGGATACACCTGATCGGTGCATGCATGTGCATGTCTGTGGGTCTATGTGTACCCCTTCGGAGTTCAATTCGGTGAAGACTTCTCGATTTGGATGACTACACAGGGGGGCATTGTGCTTCCATTCATTTCGTGTCGTTCGGCGGGATAAGCGTGATCGGGCGAATCGCTTTCGTGAAAAATGCACTCGAGGTAACCCCACTGGGGAGAAGCCCGCACGGGTGTCCCTTCTCCAAGTGGTGCGTTGCGTCCTCTTTTGCGTTGCAGTGGCGCCGCTACTGAGTTGCCCTGTACAGGTACCCCGCGTTGTCGCCCTTCTCTGTGTCTGCCCCAGAATGATCACGCCCCGGTCTCCCTTTTTTTTTTTGCAGAACTAACGGGTGAACTACCCCCGAAAAAAAAAAAATGTGCCCCCTGGGGGGAAGAAAGAAAAAAGCGTAGCCCTCAAATGGCACTTCAAAAAGGGAAAGCGCGTTCAACCTTTTTCACATGTCGGGGATTGCATACACATGCATACTTGCGTGTATATGTCACGCGCAGAGGAGCATTCCATTGTTCCTCCTTTGTTCCCAACTTAGGATTTTCCTCACTCCCCCCACATGCTTATAGCGCGCGAATGAATTTAAAAAAAGGTGTATTGACGCACATAAGCGAATTCGCTCATGTAAATTTTAAGGCACGCAAACAAACTTGCTCTCCAAATGTGGCACTCCTTGAAGGGACCTTTCTACTCGGGAGGAGGCACATGTAGCTAAGAAGTTCGTTTTGTTTTAACCACGTAGAAATGTTTTTCACCCTCTTGTGGTTAGCTAAAAATATGTGAATTTTTTTTTTTTTTTTTGTTACAAATAGCTAACTTGTTCAGGCTTTTCTTTGTATAAAATGCCTGAC
>NC_020406.1:927249-937518 GCF_000321355.1 Plasmodium cynomolgi strain B
GTCAACTTTACGAGATCGGGATTGCTGTCCACGTTGCTGCACTTTTTACAGCTGATTTAGTTTTGCCCACATTGGAGAATCTACCTGCGCGCATAGAATACACCCCTTTGTTGCATACCTCTACATGCGAACGCACACCGCGCTAGCAATATGAAGCAACCGCCCAGCAAAGAAATTCTTTCCTTGCCCCAGAGGGGGAGGCGACGAGTTGGCAGGGACAGCGCTAGTAGTGACGGGGTGGAGTCGGAGGATAACGGTGAGCAGAGTGGGTACGACAGCGCGAAAGAAATTGCTGACAGCGCGGAAGAAACTGATGACAGCGCGGAAGAAATTGATGACAGCGCGAAAGAAATTGATGACGGCGGCAAAAGCGGGAGCAGCGTGCATGTCGACGGCAGCGACGAGGCGAGCGCGCAGAACGTGGCCCTGCCCTATGCAAAGAAAAAAATAAAGGACGACCGAATCGAAAAGACGTACCAGTACGAATACCTGGACCATCCAGCCGATGTCATTTTACACAGTTACGGAAAGACCCTAAGGGAATGCTTCGAGTCTGCATGCATATCCATGTTTAACTACATGTGTAACTTGAATAAAGTGGAACCAAAACTCTTAAGGCACATAACAGCTAGAGGGGGAACCCTGGAAGACTTACTCTACAACTTTTTAACCGAATGCCATTTCTTGTATGGCAGTGAATACATCATTTGTAAAGCTGTAGACATTTTAGTTTTCGATCAGAAGTCCTTTTTCATCGAGGCCTATGCATATGGCGATGTTTTTTCGCCTGACTTGCACGAATGTGGCACGGAGATAAAGGCTATTACAAAACATGAACTGCGAATTTGCTTGAAGGAGGACCTTTGGGAGGCGTTTGTCCTGGTCGACATATGAGCAGCGGTAGTGGAGAGGGGGGGGAGTGTGTGTGTGTGTGTGTGCTTATTATGGGGAGGTCACTCAGGGAGGAGGCACTCCCCATTTGGGATATCACCCCATGGGTTGTTTTTTTGTTCCCCATTTTGGCTATCACAGTCACAGTTACTATTGCTGTTGCTATTGCTATTGCTATTGCTATTACTATTTTACTTTTTTTTTTTGGTCCCTCCCGCCGCCACTTGGCAATTCCTCGAGAGAGGAAAGTCCCCTTTTCCCAATTCAAGTATGCAATGAGAAGGATGGAAGTTCTTTTTAAATGACATCTCTCCTTGGCTCCTGCACACACAGTTATGTATGCACACGTGTGTGCTCTCCCCCCTCCCCGCTGCGGTTGTAGTGAAAGTTTCTCCCTTCCCCGTTTTCCCCCTCGCAGTGTGAAGGGTACCCCCCGTGAGAGCTGTCGAACAGTGGTCCACCTCATTTTATTTGGCGCCATCAATCCGACTGCATACCTTGTAGCCTTTTTTGGAAACCATGAGTTTTTAAACATTTCAAGAAGGATAATCCGCAACACGGAATGAAGAGATAAACTACAGGAGGGATGTGTCGATAGAGAGATACCTTAGCACCAAGTTGAACTCTCTTTGTTTTCCCCTTCCTTGTGTTTATTATTTAATTTTTTTTTTTTTTTTTTTTTTTTTTAATTTTATGTATCATTTGAGCAATGGAAGCCCCACTGGGGAAGTTTTTCCCCCCTATTTTCCTCTTCATGGTTTTGAAGTGGGGTAACCACATGAGGTGACCTCACAAGATGTTCCACGCGAAACTGATGTAGCGATCGATCCGCACCCATGTATACAACACATTTGCTGTTTCTGCCGTAGCGACGAGGATTACGTACCTACAGCTATTATATGTGTGCTCAACTTTTTTTTTTTTTTTTTTTTGTCATTTTCGCGAAAAAAAGGATACTCAAGGAGTGTAGTGCAACTTTTTGTTTCACCGCATCGTGTTTTTGACAAGCTGGTTTGTATTTCCCTAGTGAGATTCTTTAAGTGGCATACGGAGTAACTTGGCAATTGTTCTTTCTTTTTTACACGCAGAAGGGGACTCTTTGTCACTGCGGAGCTTGCGAAGTGTTCATGTGTGGGGCGTGAGCCTTTGTCCTCGTTGGCACAGTTGGCTAGCTATCAGAAGGGTGAAAAAAAAAAAAAAAAAAAATACACTAGCGCAGCAACGCAGCAACGCAGCAACGTAGCAACACATTAGCATATTAACGGATCAACGCACACCCTGCTGTGTGCTTGCGCAGGTGTGCAAATTAGCGAATCAGCGGCGCCGAACGTCACCACTGGTGCGTCCCCCCAGGGGAGTTCACTAAGGGGGGCGCTCAGTTAGCCACGCAGGAGCACTCCACGTAAGAACCTGCCATGGCGCCGAGGAAGGGGAAGAGCGTGAAGGCGAGTTGCCACCTGCGTGGCGCGAATGGCTCGGGGGACGCAATCAACAAGAGAAGCGAAAAAAACACAAGGGGTAAACGAAGCGAAAGGAACACGAGGGGTAAACGAAGCGAAAAGAACACGAGGGGTAAACGAAGCGAAAAAAACACGAGGGGAAAGCGAAGGGCCAGCAAAGGACAGCAAAAACTACCAGACTTCTCCTGCCTGAAAAAACTAATATATGAACAAAAAAAAAGACAATATATCAAATTTATTCTCCTTTAACGACCCAATCATAAAGGAAAAAATAGCAAAGTTCAATCAGATAATCGAAAGGAAGAAGGAGTTTTTGTGTGAAACAAGTGAGAGTAAAAGGGGTGGGCAGGATGAAATGTCTCCGAATGTATGTGAGACGTCTACATTTGGGTATACCTTCATCGACAAGGTGGTGAACTTCTCCCACAAGGAGGACATAGAGGACTTGATACAGCACGACGAAGATGACGAGGATGATCCCTCTCACTGTGATTACCCTTATCAGCACCATCGTGGTCGCCTAGAGAACAGAGCAGATAGCCAAACGACGGAGATCTACCTCAGGGAGAATAGAAGCGAGCATGAAGGGGACCTCCCGCCCTGTGCAGAGAACCCACATGAGCAGCGGGGAGGCAGCAGTAAGGACCGCACGGGTCACTATGACCATGTGGACCGCGCAAAGCACCCGCAATGGGAAGAAAAAAAAAGTGGAGGCAAGAAGCATAATCCGCCCCAAAGCTTGAACCCCGAGAAAAATAGCAAAAGGAGGACAGAAAAAGGGAAAGAAGAAATTCTATTTAACAATAAAGTAATAATTGATAGCCGAAAAAAAGACCTAATCCTGGACCAACTGAAACTGAAGTTTGACGAATTCAAAATAGATACCTTGACCATCCCGCAGAAGCCACTTACCATCATCGACGAGAATGGTGTCGAGAAAAAGAAGCTGTTCATTTTTAACATTAACAACAGCGGCGACAGGAGGAAGAACGAGAAGAAAAGGATCCAAATTGTGTACGACAGGGTGGGGGGATCACAAACGGGAGAGTCTCCAGCGGGACAGTGTCTAACGGGGAAAGCTCCTGTGGAGGGCACCAAGGACGCGGGTGTCACCAACGGGGTGGACGTCACCAACGACGCTGACCTCAACAACGCCGCAAATGTCAACAACGCCGCAAACGTCAGCAACGCCGCAAACGTCAGCAACGCCGCAAACGTCAGCAACGCCGCAAACGCCACCAACGCCGCAAACGTCAACAACGCCGCAAACGCCACCAACGCCGCAAACGCCGCAAACGCCACCAACGCCGCAAACGCCGCAAACGCCGCAAACGCAGCCAACGCCGCAAACGTCAACAACGACGAAGACGTCACCGAGCTGGTGAACAGAATAAAGGAGCAAAAGGAGTCGTACCTCTACTTCGTCGTTAAGAACAACCAACTCATGCTAAAGAGCAACAATGACTACTTCAGCATCATGATGCATTACCTATGTGAAGGCACCTCTGCAATAAATCTACAAATGATCTACTACCTTATAATGAAACCATCACACATGGATATGCTTCTCTACCTCATCCTAACTTATCACAAATTCTCCTTCATCGATTTAGTGGACCAATTCGAAAACGTATCTATTTGTAATATCGTGGAGAGTTCCTTCGAGGAAATGACCTTATACGATTATTACTACTTTTTTTTTCATATTTTGGAGGTTTCGCATGAGCAGTTTTATATGTCTTTGGAGGTACTGGAGAGTATGAAGCTTCTTCTGAATAAATATAACTACTTCCTGGGGAGGATGCATAAGAATTCGATTTTTTCCAACGCCAAGTTTGTGCTTGGTATGGGAGACATAAGGGACGTCCACCGGGTGTTCCTCCCGTGGAGGGAGAGGGGAGAAGCGAGTGGAGAAGCGACGGGAGAAGCGAGTGGAGAAGCGGGTGGAGAAGCGGGTGGAGAAGCGGGTGGAGAACCGACGGGAGAAGCGGGTGGAGAACCGACGGGAGAAGCGAATGTAGACGCGAGTGGAGAAGCGAAGGGGGCCCCCCCCCCTCGCAAACCCTGCGCAGGAAAAACGGAACGCTACAGTACATCCTTAACACCAAATTGGAGTTCATACGTTATCAGCAAATGAATTTTTTACAAGAGACCCACTGGGATGAAATCGAAAACTACCACCACCTGAATCGTTTGGACAAACTGGTTTACTTTACGAAGGACCTCTACTATGAATTTACAAAGAAAAATATCTACAGAAAGATGGGAGAAATCACATGTGAGCAGAAGCACTTGGACAAGGTGCAAATGATCGAGTCGTGTAAGAAGAAGCTACCTCCCTACAAGAAGGGGGTTAAATTTATGAATTTTTTGGGGGTGCACTCTCACTCCTTCGTGTGGCAGGTGTATTGCACGGACATGGAACTATTTTGTGTACTCAAGTTTAAGCAAATCCGTCAGGGGGGGGGGATCAGTTAGGGGGCACGCAGGGGGGAGACCATTCCCGGCATGTGCAGCCTACGGACCCCCTTTCAGACGCGCGCGAGAACAACCCACGTAGGGAGAGGGAGGCACCCCACCTAGGGCACATCGAAGCGGAGATAAACGCCGCGCTGCGCAACTTCCAAGCAGAGGTCAAGGAGAAGCAAATAGAATGCTTATACGTCCCCATCTCAGTGGAGGTCACAGATAGACTGATCGAAAAAACGATGTATATCAATGGGACCCCATTGAACGAATTTATTTACAGCGAGTTCCTTTCCGGTATCGATTTGAAGCTCCGAGTCTTTAAGCTCAAATGCATTATGCTAAAAATTATGAAAGTCGTCATGAGTTTTTTAAACCTCCCTACGCTGATCATACTTAAGTGTTCGCGCATCTTCGTTAAGGAGGACAGCTTGATGGTGAATGGTGGCATTCCGCTGGGGTTGCTGTCCGCCGAGTCTGTGCGCTTCCTCCTGGACGGCGTCGACGAGACGATCGCTACGCGCACGTACAGCAAAACGCTTTGGCATTACCTCCCGCCGGAGATTAGCGGTGAAGGAAGCGGCGGAGGAAGCGGCGGAAGAAGTGGCGGAAAACGCGGCTGCACAAATGGCGTACCAAACGGTGGAGGAAGCCCCCCGCCCAACTGCTTCCTCCTGGAAGACAGGACGCAGCTAGAGAAAGCCTACTCCTACATGATCGGAAAGGTATTCGAAGAAGCCCTCATAGATACTTTCACAGGCGACAAATTCGACTACCTCAATTTCGACGAAGATGTGAAAGCCTTTCTTGAGTCCTGCTTGTCCGAAAATATGGAGCAGCGACAACCACTTAGTCAACTCCCACACCACAGCTGCTTCTCAGATTGCTTCGATCTGTACATTAATATTTACGACGACAATATTAACGCTTACCATAATGACAGGGAGAAAGCCATTCGACTAAGAGATCTGAAATACATTAACAGTTTTGATTACAGAATTTTTTCTATTCCTTCTGAATCTGATTCTGAGTCTTCCTCTCGGGCTCCTTCCTCCTGCACCTCCGACTCGCGCCACTTTAATACCTCCAGTGGGTACTCCTCCAGCTCGCGTCTCTAACGAGGGGCCTCTCACCTGCGTTGATAAGGCAGGGGGGGGGGAAAGGGACACCCAGCCGCGTCCACCCAGCCGCGTCCACCAAGCCGCGTCCACCAAGCCGCGTCCACCAAGCCGATTCCACCAAGCCGATTCCACCAAGCCGCGTCCACCCAGCCGCGTCCACCAAGCCGATTCCACCAAGCCGATTCCACCAAGCCGCGTCCACTTAGCAGCTTCCACCAAGCCGATTCCATCAAGCCGATTCCACCAAAGCGCTTCCACTCAGCCGCTCCCACCCAACCAACCGAGTAGACTCTGCACACAGTGCAGACCCCATTGTCCACCTTTCCATCCTGTCAGTGCTGCGATTTACTTTTAATCAGGTAGGGATACAGAATGTCGATGCACCTCTGGAGATTCTGGTAGCTCTTTCCCCCCGTGAGGGTTATGTTTCCGGTGGAAAATATGCTTGCCGAGACGACGTCCACCTTGCTGCGGCTCCTTTCCGCAGTGCTCCGGGCGGTGCTCCAGGCGAAGTTCCCTTCGGCTTGCTGCGCGAGGTGGTAAAGCGGGTTAGCGGGTTAGCGGGTTAGCGGTTAAGCGGGTTAGCGGTGAAGCGGGTTAGCGAAGAAGCGGGTTAGCGAAGAAGCGGGTTAGCGGATTAGCGGTTTAGGGAAGAAGCGGTTTAGCGATGGGCGGTTCATCGCTTTGGCGACCACG
This sequence comes from Plasmodium cynomolgi strain B, assembly GCF_000321355.1. NCBI lineage: Eukaryota > Apicomplexa > Aconoidasida > Haemosporida > Plasmodiidae > Plasmodium > Plasmodium cynomolgi. Next base: position 933,884 of record NC_020406.1, read on the forward strand.
CGGAGAAACCGTGTCGGCGGAGGAGCCGCACGCGAATGGCCTACCTCGCTCGCCTCGGAGGTGTCCCTCTCGCTCTCACTCGTGAGGGCGATTTTCACCTTGCACGCCGGAAACACATTGGGGTCATAGTCGACCTGAAGGAAAAGCAGAGGGAGAAGCGTGAGTGTGGAGCGAAAAAACGGATACGGAAGCGCAAGTAGGATCATGGGAACACTCCCAAGGAGGACTCCTCTCCACGAAGGGCTCCTCTCCCACGAGGGACTCCTCTCCACGAAGGACTCCTCCCCCACGAAGGCCCCCTCCCCCACTCACACTTTTGTAGTACTGCGCGAAGAGGGGCAGCACGATGGAAAAGCCCACGTTGTAGACAGCCAATATGTTTGTGATCGTGACGTTTTTTATGCTGATATTTTTAAAGTTCAGCTGCTTCAACTTCCTCTCAATTTTTTTCATGGCTATTTTACAAGCCTCTATCGAATTATTTCCTGTGCAAATAATTTTCCCATTTGCAAAAATAGACACGTTAATGATAATTTTTTCATTCGAGTCGTTCTTCTCATCAGGAGTAGTATCCCCCTGGGTAATGGTGACATCTCCTTCCTTGGGAGCTTCAACAATCTGAGATGTTGTATCCACCCCCGGTGAAGGTGTAACTACATTAGTCGTTCCATCACTGGAAAGAACAACTCCTTCGCTCCTTTTCTGTCTCTCCCCTTTTTTATTTACAAATCTGACATATTTTTTTATACTACGAGTACTCACTGGAACATCAATTCTCATGCATTTAAATTCTCGAGGGTTGTAAATGCAGTTAGCGAAATGCCTGTAGAGGTTGTCTAGGTTGAGTGAGGAGCACAGGGTTGCATTCATCGATATGTTATGAACGCTCATGTTGTTTTCGCTTTGGGCGTAGATGTTTTGTGCTTGTTCGCTGTTCAGCTTGGCCCTCTTCAACGGTTGCGCCATGGTCGCTCAGTGGGCTCTACTACGTGGGAGGACTGACTAGCGGAGCAAGCGCGAGCAAAGGGAGCATGCCTTGTGTGCGGTTCACGCGGTTCGAGCGGTCCACACGGTCCACACGCTCACACGCTCACGCGCTCACACTTGTGAAGAAAAGGAGGTGCGCTTCTCTACGGCTCCCTACACGTTATCGTAGCGATGAAGCGGAAAGGCGTTACAACAGAATAGCCTCGCGAGAAATACGCTCGCTTTGCACGTCTATGCTAGAAGGAGATGCTTCCCTTATCTGGGACATACCACCCATGCAGCGCATTAAAAAGCAGCGTAGCACAAACACGCTTCTTCGTTCCTTTTCGAGTAAGCGGGAACATATGCAAAAAACCCTTCGCGTGGCTCCCCCCGAGAGGGTGTTCCCTTCATATGATGCATCAACGCGGAGGAATAAACACAGTTGAACACCTCTCTCTTCAGCTTGACACTCAACCTGGCAAGTTCGCCCATTCATATTCACACTTCGTAGAATTTCAAAACACGCTACGCACCGTAAACTGGGGGGGAAATCTCCCACACTCGCTTTTTATAAGCTTGTATGTAGCTCGCCACGAAAAAGGAGCCTGCCTCCGCCTCCCGTATTGTGCCAATCAGTTGTCATACATACATGCATTTATTCATTTTTTCTTTTTCTCTCTTTCTTTTTTCTTTTTTTTTTTTTTTTTTTTTTTTTTTTCTCAATTTTTGCACTAACCCGTTATGTTACGAAAAGCAAACAAACGGAGGACGTCGCGTGAACGATCGTAACTTTCGCGTTTTACGAAACATTGAATGAAAACAGAGCTCCCCATGTCAGGTTGGCATTTCCTTGAAACCGTGTTTCCTTTCAGCTGTTCCCCAGCGTAGTGAATGCAACGGGTGATAGTATTGAGGGTAAATGCGCGTGCTACATGCGACTGTGCGGCGAGGCACAGTTGAGGGGCTAGCAGTAGGGGAGGTTCTCCAGGTGAGCCGCTCATCAGGTGGACCGCTCACCAGGTGGACCGCTCATCCGGTGGAACTCCCCCACGCGAGCAACGTTAAGGGAGAAATGACCCCGCAGGGAGAAACGAGAAAACGTAAGGCATTCACAGCTGCTCCAAATTGGCTATCGACCCTTTAGCGTGACTTCTCCACGGTCAGTCCAAGTCACCATGGGAGGTGTCCCTGTTAAAAGCAAGTATGACGCGTGAAAAAGGAAAAAAAAAAAAAAACATAGAACCAGCATAACTGCGTCGTAGTTATACCAAACTGCAGAACCATGTGGACGCGCGCACATCTACACGCACGAGTAACAAAGCAGAAAAGGGGATGTCCCTGTTTTCCTCACAGAAGGGAAAAAACACGTGGGGGGGATTCGCCTGATCGGTTGTTGTAGTCAAGAAGGGGTCTCTGCAGATTTGCGGAAACACCCACACGCAGACACCGGTGGGCGGCTTTGCTGTGGCGTTACTGGAGGGAGAGCGGTAGGGTAGGAGGTCCAGCCGATTCGCCAAGTGGCCCAGGCCAAGCGAAGGCCGAGAGTTGCCAAACCAACCCGCGCGCAAAAATGGAGGACGCTGAACAGGAAGAAGCAGACAGCGAAAACGTCCGCGGGGCAGGCTCTCCAGTGAGACTACACGGAATGGGAGATATGGAGCGGAAGCAAGAAAGGAAGGTGAGACAGTTGGTCGACCCGGAAGAAAGTGAACAGGTGGAGAAGCCCCAACAGGAAGGGTTTCCCCCCTCAAGTGAACCTCCACTAGTAGGTCAAACACCCTCGAATGGATCAACTGGGGATCGATCAGATGATCCACACAAAGGAAACGAAAATGGTGACAAAAACTGCAATGCTTGCAACTTTTGCGAAGATGTGTGTTTCTCCATCCTGTGCGCAAGGTGCAAAATAAAGAGGAAGAATCTGTACGCTAAGTACAAGAAATATAAAAAGCACAACTTGAGAATTTGTCAAAAAGAAATTAAACTCGTGCTGAAGTTGAATATGAAGGCGAGGGCAGAGATACTGTCGGGGAGTCTCCCGGATGGGGAGAGCAGAGGGCGGCGCGAAGTGGGAGAAGCGGGAAAGGCGATAGATGGGGGGGAAGCGGTAGACGCGACAGACGCGGTGGACCCCCCGAACGCGAGGAACCCCCCTAACGCGGCACACCCCGCGCAGGCAGAACAGAGCAACCCCAACGGCGAGCGCGACGAAAAGGAAACGCCCCAAAGGAGAGACCAGTACGACACGCTAAAGGACGCCATCAGGAGGAGCAAAAGTCTCACCTACTCGGAATGCGAAAGGGAAGAAAAAAAAATGAAATACTATAATTACACCAAGTATAAACAGTGTTTTACCAAATGTGAAGTCAGAAGACACTGCGATGTGAATGACTGCTGGGTGGTGGCCAATGGGTACGTATACGACGTGACAACGATTCTCGGCCATCACCCAGGTGGGATTAATTGCATTTTAAAAAAAGGAGGTGATGATGTCTCTGTGGATTATTCTTTCCATTCCAAGTACGCACAGAAGAATTTTTGGGAACCTCTAAAAATTGGAAAAATTATAACCTGCTCGAAGGAAGTTAACGACTTGCAGATGGGAAGTCTCTCTTCCAAAATGAAAAACAAATGCATGATGATGTGACCCTTTTTTTTTTTTTTTT
>NC_020406.1:938048-940949 GCF_000321355.1 Plasmodium cynomolgi strain B
TCTTCCTCTTCCGCTTTCCTTTTTTTTTTTTTTTTTTTTTTGTCGCCCTGCTAACAACCTGCCTACCGATCCACATTCAGTAAAAACTCCAACTTTACCTTTACGAAGTACATCAAGTCCAGCTTCCGCTTCGTCACATGGTCAGTTATATACCCCCTGAAGATGTTGTACGTCCTGATGCGACTGCTCCGGTTACTATTTTTTATCTGAAATGTATGTATATGTATGAGGAGGCGCAAGGCATTTGTGGAGCTGGGCCATTCAGTGTGACTGAGAAGTCAAAGAGGTGTTCCCCCCAGAGGTTGCGTCGCGTCGAGTTGCGCCGTGTCGTGCACGCACACGCTCACGCTCACAAAATGGCGTTTATTTGTAGAGAAAAGATTACCAGTTTGGCTCGTTCTCTCCGGAGCTGTTCCTCACTTTGCTTATGCCGAAGTTGGAAAATTTTCTGAGTTAACCTTTTCATGGCAATTTTTTTGTTCATTTCTTGAGTCCTACAAAAAGGGGAGAAAGATGTAGGTGGGCCTGCTTTGTCATTTTGTTAGCGTTACAAAAGTTTTTTTTTTTTCCTGTTTTTTTCCGATTTTTTTCCGATTTTTTTCCTATTTTTTTTCCTCCTCGCGATGTGTAACCTTTCCTCTTGACATTCGGTCAGTATCCCCGTTGGCTTGTGCAGGATGGACACACCTGATTCAATCTACGGGGGTGATGGAAATGGAGAGGTTTGTCAAATTGGGAGGGGTCAGGAGGTGTTCCATCTCGCCAGCTGCCCCACCTCGCCAGCTGTCCCATCTCTCCACTCTGTAGTCTGGTCCCCCTCCCCAGTAGACGCACCCTGTTGACGCACCCAGTGGATGCACCCTGTGGATGCACCCTGTTGACGAACCCTGCTGACGCACCTTGTTGACGTTTTGCCCGCCCGGCTTGCTCGACCGGAAGGTCGTAATCCTCAAGTCCTTCAAATTGACTTCGTCCTTCCTGTATTCCTCTTCGTGCAGGAAAACTGCAATCGTGGCCGTGGAGGAGTGGATTTTTCCCTTTGACGGTGGGAGGAAGGGTAAGGAGTGAAAGTTCAGATGGGTAGAAAAGACAGTGCAGCACACACACTTTGTCATGTGGACAAAACTGCTAAGCTGCCTTCTTCACGGAGGGTCGTCCCTTACCTTGGACTCATTCTGGGGAACCCTCTTCACTTGGTGGATACCGCTCTCATTTTTGAAGAGATCGTAGAGACTCGCTTTGATTTCCTGCCCCTGCTTGGTTATGCACACGTCGGAGGGGGATGTCACCACGAGGGACTCACTGGCGTCCTGCAGGATGGAGTCGACCAAAGAGTGAACTCTTTCGCAGCTGCACAACTGAGCAACTGAGCAAATGCACAACTGAACAATCGCGCTACTTAGCACCCACCGAGGGAACCCCTTCACACCGCGCAACACATGACGTGCATGGCGAGAGGCATAAAACGTAGAATTGCTGTCGTGGGGAAGTACGCCTCTCCTCTTACGTGGACTCGTTCGACGCGGCAGTTTATCCTCTCTGCAAATGTTTTGTACGTCTGAACGTGGAGGAAGAAGGGGGGGGGACTGAATAGGATAAAATGCAGCACAAAATTATAAAATGGGTTTGTGGGGGAGCAGAAGGCCTGTCAAGAGCGTTACATATCCCTGCACACACAAATCTGTGTCTGGCTGATCCACATTACTAACATTTAACAGCTCCCTTGACCAGAGCAACGCTTCTTCTCCCCCCACTCCCGGGCGGAATTCGATGCGTATGCAGTTTTTGTTCTGCACAGATGGGTTTTCCTTTTTCACGTGTAGATGGAAGACGCTCCTTCTGCGCATTCTTCTGGGATATGCTGTCGCTTTTCTTGCAAATGGGGTTAGCTAGCCAAAAGGGAAAAAAAAAAAAAAAATTATACATATATATACCAACATTCAAGATTGTGTGTCATTTTGGCTAGCTCTCATCGCGCACGCACACACACAGAAATGGGACAATAACTGCTCAACTTTAAACTGACAGTGTTGCAACGCTTTTCTCGCCCCCGTAATCGTTGCGCGAGGCGAATGACCGTGGCAGAAGCACCGAGGGTGGGTACAAATATGCCCACTAACGCCCCTTGGGTGTACTTATCGCACGGTGACTACGCCTCGGGAACGCACCTGATCTATGCGGAATCCAGACACGCAGACGGAGAAGCCGAAGAGGAGAAGGCAGCCAATGACAGTCATCTCCTTCGTTGTGTCAAGGGGGCGAGGAGTGACACGTGCGGTGTGCAGAGGGGCTTAGGTGGACGTGACTCATCCCTCCGTGTTTATGCCGTTCAACACACACACCCAATGGTAGATTCATCCCCTGGAGGAGTTTCCCCTCCCAGGCTGGCGCCTTCCCTAAAACGCCAACTCTTTAAGGGTGGCTTTACGGCCAGCCATGTGTTCCTCGTTTTCGTGATGAGTTGCCCAAGCGGTTGAGCGGTTGGGCGGTTGGGCGGTTGGGCGGTTGATCGGTTAATCGGTTAATCGGTTAATAGGTTAATCGGTTGAACGGTTACGCGGTTACGCGGTTACGCGGCTAAGCGAGCCAGAACGGCCAACATGGTCGTCGCGAAGCGCGCGCAGGCGCAGGCTCTTGGGCACACATCGCGTGGTGAATGTAACTTCGCTGTGGGGCCTCAAACTGGCGAACGCGAACACGAAAAAAAATCAAATAAAAAAATCAAATAAAATAAAAAAAATGAGAATAAGTAAAAAAAATATATATATATATATATATATATATATAAAATACTTGTTCGGATGAGATGCCAAGGCGACTAAGCAGCCGTTCTTGCGTAGGCTCACAAATGGCTACGCCCGTGGGGATCCCGGGGAAGGGAAAAAAAAAAAAAAAAAAAAA
>NC_020406.1:941009-980485 GCF_000321355.1 Plasmodium cynomolgi strain B
CCGGGGAAAGGTAAAAAAAAACATTTAAAGACTTCCCTAAAGAAAAGCCCATTTGTCATCTCACTATATGGATCACCGCTTCGCGTAAAACTGCTTTATATAGTTGATGAGGGAGGACTCGTTTTCGAAGTTCTTTTTGATATTCAGGCGAATGATGTGGGTGCTATACATGATGTGTAGGTTTTCCTCGCCAACTATATTGGAAGTGATGGTCTCGGCTGACCCCTCGTAGTCTTCTATATTCAGCGATGTGTTGGAGTTCACCTTTTGCGTTATCTGCACGTGGATGTTTATGTCGCTGTACCTTAGGAGGCCCTGCTCGAATTTGGACGTCTCGACAAGGGGGGAGATTTTGCACTCGCACTGAGGGGGGGGGAAGCGAGGAGGTGAAATTGAGGTGGTGAAATTGAGGTGGTGGAATTGAGGCGGTGAAAGCGGCTGGTGAAAGCGAGGTGGAACTCATTAAGGCAGTGCACACTTAGATGGCTGCTCCCACTCGGTGACGAGTGCCCCTACCTTTATGCCGTTCTGGATCAAGCTGTTGTAGAGGGAGAAGGCGTAGGCGAGCAGCTTGTACGCCTTGGTGGTGATGACCACGCTGGGGGAATGGAAGTCGATGGGCATGCTGGCGCAGTTGTTCTTTCGGACTTTCTGCGAGGGGGGGGAAATGCGATCAGATGGGGGAAAATGCGATCAGATGGGGGAAAATGCGATCAGATGGGGGCACATACGATCAGATGGGGGCACATACGATCAGATGGGGGCACATACGATCAGATGGGGGCACATACGATCAGATGGGGGCACATACAATCAGATGGGGGCAAATGCGAACAAATGCAAAGGCATGCGTTTACGGCTCACCTGGAGTATCAACGCCGAGATGGCATCCACAAAAATCTCGTAGACGAAGTTATACGTGGCCTCGCTGGGAGGACGCTCGGCGGAATGAGAAAAGGCGTCCGTGGAAACCCCCCCAATGGATAGCAGCATATCTCGATCAACATCCGAGTAAACAGCAAAGGCGAAGGAAAAAAAAAATACTTGTTCATATTCGCTCATGAAGAAATCCCATAGGAATCTATTTCTGGATGTGTTAAAGTGTTCAAACAAACTCTCCAAATAAATGACAGTGGAAGCTAAGTAGCTAATGGCATTTTTATTCCGATGGTCCAAAATAAAATACATTTTTTTAATCTTATGCATCCTCTGCTTTAGGTTATCCGATTTGTCCACTACAACTGAGTATATTTTTTTCAAAATTCGTTCGTCGTAGGTTAAGTTGAGAAAGTACAGTAGCTTTTTAAAATGCTTATACTTGATGTTTGGTTGTCGTAATTGGGTAAGGATGAACCTGGCTCGTTCGTCTTGGTCTATGAATAGGACGTCTCGAATGACCTGGATGAGCATGTGTGTACAGGACCACTTAATGGTAAGCTTTCCCAAGTAGTGTTCGAATCTGTGCAGTATGCTTAGCACGTTGTGTAGGATCATGAGTTGGTACACGCAGAAGGAGAGGTTGACGTGCGTGTCCTGCCCAGGCGCGGGATCCCCGCCCTCGCTCTCACTGCCGTGGTTGGAGCGCTGAGCGTAAGGGGCGCCATCACAGCGGTTGTTCACATAGTTGGCACTGCTAGCAGTCCTTACGCCGCTAGCATTCCTTGCGCCGCTATCTTTCCTCGCGCCGCTACCTTTCCTGGTGCCGCCGACAGTGCTGGCCCCGAAGTGGGGTTCCCCCCGGCTGTCCACGCGCACCACGCTGCTGTACAAAACGCTGTTCTCCCTTCGCACCGTTTCCTGCCGACCGCTTTGCAAAAAGTGGTTCTGCGAAAAGAAAAACGAGCTACTGAAGTTCTTACCCTGGGTGCCGTGGGGGATTGCATTCATGTATGACTCGGTCAGGTAAAATGGGACGTAGAGCAGCTTGTTGTTTTTGTCTATAAAAACAATTCTTTGGTTGGACCGGTTTAATACTGGGCAATTTTTTCCTTCCCCTGTTTTTTTCTTTGTCTCCCACGGGGGACTGTTGCTTGGAGGGCGTCTCTCCGTTTCCTGCGCGTTGACATGCGGCCCGATTGGAATATCCCCCCGCTCGCTGCTCTGCTGGTCGTCGCTATGGCGGTCGCTATGTTGGTCTCTCTGCTGATCGTCGCTATGCAGGTCTCTCTGCTGATCGTCGCTATGCCGGTCTCTCTGCTGATCGTCGCTATGTTGGTCTCTCTGCTGATCGTCGCTATGCCGGTCTCTCTGCTGATCGTCGCTATGCTGGTCGTCGCCATGCTGACCCCCCCCCGCTGGCTGGTAACTCGAGTAGTACACCTTGTTCTCCCCCCTCGCACTTCTCCTATTCTTCACATCCATCCTTTTAATAAAATTCGTAGGGATCTTTTGCGCGAAGTTGTTCCCCAGGGTCTGTTCAATCAGTAGACCTCCCCTTCCCGGGTGCAAGAGAAAGGCGAGAGGGTGACTATGCGTTGTGTTTTTTTTAGACAACACAGTACTGATGTGTTCAAATACGTAGCTACTAATGACATCATACTCATAGGTACGGACGTTGGTGTACGGCATGACCTTTCTATTTGTCTCCATGAGTCTCTCCTCACTTGCTTCCTTCTCCTTGTTGAGCAGAACTCTTAATACGTTTTTACTCTCCACAGGGGAGTTTATTTTTAACTTTTGCAAAAAGTACTTAAATAGGTCTCTCTGAATGACCATGGGTATGAGGGGGCAGTTCAGGAGGTGCTCCGCCGATATTCCGTGCGTCTCTTCGTCATCGTCGTTTCTAGAGAAGTCCGTTCTGTAAGGTGGGCCCCCAAACAGGTTGCTCCTACTGTTAGTGGTGCGCCCAGTGAAGTCGGTTTTGTCCTTTTTGGCCTCCTCTTTTTTGGCTACCTCTTTTTTGGCTACCTCTTTTTTGACTGCCTCTTTTTTGGCTACCTCTTTTTTGATTGCCTCTTTTTTGGCTACCTCTTTTTTGATTGCCTCTTTTTTGGCCCCCTCTTTTTTGGCCCCCTCTTTTTTGACTGCCTCCATTTTTCCTTTGAGGGATTCATTGGGGGGGTTAACCAATAGGTCTGCCGCATCCGAATTGCCAGCGGGTGCGCGTCCGCCGGGAAGGGGAGCACATGCAGCACAGGTGGCACTTTTAAAACGTACGTGTAGTTCTTCTTTTTCTTTTGCTTCTGCCTTTTCCTTTGCGTCTGCCTTTTCCTTCGCTTCTGCCTTCTGCCTTTCCTTCGCTTCTGCCTTCTGCCTTTCCTTCGCTTCTACCTTTTCTACCTTTTCTTCCTCCACCTCCTCACCGGCGAGACGCGACTTGTCCTTGCAGTAGGGCACTTCCTTCTTGTGGCTATCTACGGCGACGGAATTTTTTTTTTTTTTCCCTTGACTAGCCAACTGCGCGTGATTGCCGTTGCGGCCGTTGTTGCGGCTTCTGTTCACGTTGCCGTTCACGTTGCCATTTCCGCTTCTGTTGGCGGCGGCGAGGGGGGGGCTCCAGCTCCAGTCGTCGGTCTTTGCGCTCAGGTTTGAAATGTCCGGACACTGCAGTCTCCCAAGTGGGTCCTTCTGAAGGCAATCGCTTATGGTATTAATTAAAATAAATTTCAAAACCTTAACAGCTCCATCATCTCCAGCATTCTTCACAAAATTTTCTGGGAAGGTTCTCTTTGTGATCATGTTCCTCAAGTTAATCATTTTTTCCTTTTGGGACTTAAAGGGGACATGCAACAGTTCGTAGAGGACTATTCCTAGAGAAAATAAATCCAGTTCCTCATAGCTGTACTTGTGTTTAGCTAGGCAGTTGTATAGGTGTTGATTATGTGAGTGTGTATAGAATTCAGTTTGCTCCTTTGGTTTGTCTTTCTGCGATGTGTCACTCTTCGTGGAATGGTTCTTTTGGTCCTCCAGGAGCTTCTTTCTTATGTGGCTTTTCATATGGGCGAAGAACGGCCACTTCGTTTCTTCTTCTTCTTCCTCTTCTTCTACTTTTTCTTCTTCCGCTTTTTTTTCTTCTTTTTCTTCCTCTTCGAGAGTGTGGGGTCCTCCCTGTACTTGGCAGGCTCCTTTGTCCGCCTTGGTGCTTTGCTGGGCTGTCTCTGCGTGGGATGTTTCTTCTGCCGGTTCGTGGCCTCTTCTGCTTCTTTCCGAGGCGTCTCTCCCCTGTGGACTACCACCCCGATGGTTGCCACGCTGCGCTCCCTGCTGCGCTCTCTGCTGCGCTCTCTGCTGTGCTCCCTGCTGCACTCCCTGCTGCGCTCCCCGCCGCTCTCCCCGCTGCTCTGCCTCCCCTTCGCGGTAGAAGTTTCTCAAAAAATCAGCCATGTAGGAGCAGTTCCGCTCATAGGAAGAACTGTAAAAATAAATATACCCAATCAAATTGCACGCAGTGTAATTAACAATCTTTATGTGAATCCCGTACTCGTCTACATTCACAAACATATTTCCTGTGGTTAAATTTTTCAAGTAAATGTCCCTCTTGTGCAGGTAACTTAGGCATTCCAAAATTTGTCTAAAAACGGTCCATATGAGGTACTTGTTATTTTGAAAAAATTTTTTAATTTCTTTTTCTAAAATTTCTCCCTTGCAGTATTCACACTGAACGTACAGGACATCATTTTTCTTTTCCTTTTTGCTTATTAGCCTTTGTATGAACTTAATTTTTTGATTGAGCATTCGTTCTGTGCGCGACGGGTTAGGGTTGTCCCCCTGCGTGTCTTTCTCCCTCTCGTTTCCCGTGTCTTCGAATGTGCTCTTTCTTTTATTTGTGCTTTCACTTAATGTTGAAGTGAATCCACGTGGGGTGGAAGAGTCGTTTTTGTTTTTTATTTTTTTCCTTTTCGCCTCTTCGTGGGAGTCCTCGTAGTGGTTGCCTTTCGTCCCTCCGGGGCTTCTAATCCGTCTGTGGTCACTACTGTTGAGGCAGTGTGGCTGCTTCCCATTCTGCTGGTGCGGGCTGCTCCCATCCGTAAATATGTAACTGCGACTGAAGATGTTTACACTTTGAGGAGACGAGTCTACATCGCGCGCGGCGCTGCTGCTCCCTTCCATGCTTTCTTTTTTTTCCTTTTTCCTTTCCCGACTTTGCTCACTTTCGCAGATGTCCCTGCTTCGCACCTTTTGAAAGAGTTCTTCTATTCGCTTGGCTTGCTCATGCCTGCACAGGTGCGTATCTTTGGCTTCCGTTGCGGCACCCCCATGGCCACTCCCCACTTCGCAATTGCGGAAGAGCCTGTCCAGGATGAGTACCTTCACCATCTCGAGCACCTTGCACATGTCCCTGTCTTCACCCATGTCCTCGTTTAACTCGGCATGTTCCCGCTGCGACCAGGAGACGTGGTACCTCGCCAAGTACTTGTGTTGAATTTTTGTCAGCTTCAAAATTTCACGAATAATTTTCTTCAAGTTCATTTTTTGGACCATACGAAAATGATTTACTACTTTTTTTAATCGCCCAAAGTTCAGCTCGCTCAACACGTGTAGCAGCGTCTTCTCGTTCTCCGTGCTCACTAGGCAATGCTTTCTGGCATAGAGTTCGTATTCACTGCAGAAGTAATCGAGGCACGAGGGGTCATACAGCTTCCCGCTGTTCCTCTGTGTGCGGAATTCGTTTATGTCTTTTAAAAAGTTTGTGAACAGTTTCTCATTTTTCTCGTTTTTTTTTTTTTTCTTTTCCACGTTGTCGGCAAGGTTGGCCACGTTGGCCGCGTTCGTCGCTTGCACAGCTTGCACCGCCTGTACCGCCCGCCCGCTCTTCTCACCGAGGTTGCAAAACAAGTTGAAGCCCCTGTTGCAGTGCAGCAGGTGGTTTAAAAAAAAGGCCAGGAAATCAAAAACACCCAAAATGGCATAGGTGTGAATAATGTACATATTAGTATCTATGTTGTGTCTTACAAGCAACCTATTTCTGTAGTAACTGATTTTTGTCTTTTTGAGAATCTGGAAATGCTTTAGCCTTCCGTTTCCATGTGTGATTAGTCTTTGCTCACTCAATTCCATTTTTTTTTTTTTTCGTCCATTCAGTTCATCTTCTGATATTTTTCGGACTTGTGTTTTTTTTTCTTTTTTTGTAAAAATATTTAAATATTCTTCCTCTCCCCCCACCACGCAGCTATTGATTGATGAGAATCCCGAGATGCTGTTCGACTCATGTATGTTTCTGAAGAATCTCCCCTCGGTGGACGGCATGTGGTAGTATCTCTCTCCTGGGTGGCGAGGCTTGCGCTGGGGGGCTACATCGTGGCCGCTGGGGCGGTTGCTGGCAGTGCTACTGCCATTCCTACTGCCATTCTTACTGCCATTCCTACTGCCATTCCTACTGCCGTTCCTACTTCCATTCCTACTGCCATTCCTACTGTCATTCCTACTACCCTTCATGCTGTCATTCCTCATATCGCTGGCATGGGTGCGCACATTGGAAGCGCTCCCCGTACCGCTATCGCCATCGTTCCCATGCGTACCGCAGCTGCTGTTTCGGGCGTTCCTCCGATCCTCCAAACTGAAGCTACTGTTTCTCAGCTCTGCGTCTCTCCTTTCCTCATATTCCAGCCATGTGCCTCCACCCCTGTGCGTTCTAAAGTATTCAGAAGAGTATGACCATAACCCAGCCGCCCCAGCAGCCACAGTTCCCCCCGAGACGCCTCTACCCGCTGCGATGCCTCTACCCGCTGCGATACCTCTACCCGCAGCCCCTCCGGTCATACCCTCCATAACGTCATTCCGATCGGAACACATCGATGTCTGTTGATCCAGACTATTCTCCCCCCTGCTCAAATCATCAATCCTGTGTTTCATTTCTTCCCACAAATTCTCAAAGTTGTGACTCAAAATTTTATTGAAATATTCATTTGAGTAGATGCAAATATCAAAGAGAGTAATCCGTCCATAATTTTTAGCACAAATTTTTTTTATATTCAAGGAAAGGTGAGTAGTCTGTTCCTTGCTGAGGGCCCTACTCATGTATAGGTAGATATTAGGATATGAGTAGGGGTATTTTTTTTCAAATGTGAATAAAATTCTGTACTTGGGTAGGTCATTGTCGTAGTTAAAGAAAAGGCTAATTTGTACGCAATTGTTTTCATCAATTTCGTCGTTCATTTCTATTGGGACTACTGCCGCGGTGAGCTCTTTGTTCTTCTCATTATATTCGCCTTTGCTCATCAGGTCGCTTGGCAAGTGCGCCTTTTTTATGTGTCTACGGTGGGGGGGAGCGATGTGTAGCGGCGATGTGTACAAGCGATGTGCAGCACCGATGTGCAGCACCGATGTGTAGCACCGATGTGTAGCACCGATGGGGAGGAGGCTCTCCAAATGGGCCACGTAAGCCCCCAATTTCCACCCATTCGGGGATGCCCTGCGTGTCTCTGTGGGTAGGGGGGACTTACCCTGGGCGGTCCACATAGATCGGGAAGTAAATATGGTTCAGCGCTAGTATCTCTTGGACCTGCTCCGCGTACAGCTCTTTGTAGTCCTCCTCCGGGTTCTTTGCCTTTTCGGTTTTTCTGCCTTCTGCAGGGGAGACATGTTAAGTGGGGAAGCGGCGTGATATGAAACGAAGCGGCGTGGTATGAAACGAAGCGGCGTGGTATGAAACGGAGCGGCGTGGTATGAAACGAAGCGGCGTGATATGAAACGGAGCGGTGTCATGGTGGAGCGAGTCTACCATGATGTGACACACCCTCGCAGGCGCCCAGTGCCCTCCTCTCGGATACTTACTACTTGTAGGTTTTTTCTTTTTCCTTTTCCTGGGCTGCTCCTTTTCCGCAGACATGGGACCCGCCATGGTTGGGGATCGGGGTCTTGGCGGGTCCACCCCAAAAAAAGGGAAAAGAAGCCGAAAAAAAGGCGAAAAGAAACCGAAAAAAAGGCGAAAAGAAGCCGAAAAGAAGCCGAAAAAAAGGCGAAAAAAAATACAAAAAAAAATACAAAAAAATACAAAAAAAAGTACAAAAGCTGATAAAGTGCTAAAGCCTAAGATTCCTCGCTTCCCCCCGATCCACGGGCCACCTGTAAAAAAAAAGGGAAAGAGAGTTTTGTAAACGTTGCAGAAATGCTTCTCTTCTGCTGGATCCACGGGAGGACCTGTAAAAAAAAAAAAAAAAAAAAAAAAAAAAAATTCCAATGCATATAACCATGCTGGTACGACGAAAGGGTGATGCAACTAAGTGTGCTTCCTTCTGTTCAACTAGGCAGTTCTAGTTTGCAGAAATGCCCCTTGCGCTGTGTAGGCTGGCACTTCTCGAGGAGTGCACATGAGCGAAGAAGTGGTGTCTCATTTGGGGGGGCAACGTTTTGGGAATTCGGATCGATCTCACGTTTGGCTTATGGCTAGACTGACTTTATCTTTATCTTTATCTTTGTCTTTATATTATATTTATATTTTTTTTTTTTTTTTTTTTTTTTTTTTTTTTTCCCATTGCTGTTGTTCACTCGAGATGGGTGGAGGACGAAGTAAACGTTTTGCAATTCGATGAACAGATAAAAATCGAAAACAGATTCGCCTTCCCTCGACCCCAAGTCTATGTTTAAGTGTGCTCAAGTCCCACGCATTTGCTCCTTTTTTTTGCGGCGTTCGGATGGGTTGCTTTTCCACGATTAGCGGCCATCCACATTCGCGTAAGGGTAAGCGTGAGCATACGTGTGTGTCTGTCTGCCGGTCTGTCTGTCTGCCGGTCTGCCTGTCTGCCTGTCTGCCGGTCTGCCTGTCTGCCGATCTGCCTGCCTGCCCATGCTTGTGCACGCGCATGCGCGGTTTGAGTGGTACCTTCTCGGCAGTGCCCCTGCGTGTCCGGCTCCAGTAAGGACCTCCGCCAAGCGCACTCGCAGCTGCTCTCGCAGTGGGGGGGGTTTGCGCTTCCGGTTGGGCTCGTAAAACGGGGAAGGAGACGCAGTGAGGTGATTATAAGAAGGTATAATAAGCTGGTCTACCCAGGTGTATACCCACGTACATAGGTAGGTCTACCCAGGTGTAAGCTCTCGACATAATTGCATGAAGGCATATCTACTTATGCTTGCGCGTACTGGCTAAGGTTTCCACGTACGTTCAACTCGCAGAGGGGTTCCAAAGACGCACTACACACAGCGTGCTGCTTATGAACGAGTTAGCTCTTCGGTAAGGTCTTCCCCTCTTTGGCATTCTCAACAGGGTTAAGTAGGTTGCCTCGGGGAAATGGGAAGCCCCTCCCCACGATGCATGGGAGGTGGACGCTGGACGCGCTGTGCAGTTGTCACATCCGAAGGGGGCGGGCAAATGGGCACTCACAAAGGGGCACTCATAAAGGGGCACTCATAAAGGGGCACTCACAAAGGGGCACTCACGAAGGGGCAATCACAAAGGGGCACTCACGAAGGGGCAATCACAAAGGGGCAATCACAAAGGGGCAATCACAAAGGGGCAATCACAAAGGGGCAATCACAAAGGGGCAATCACAAAGGGGCACTCACAAAGGGGCACTCACAAAGGGGCACTCATAAAGGGGCACTCACAAAGGGGCACGTGCAATTTTTTACGTTTTTTTCTGCTCCCTGATGTAACCACACACACAAGTAGACACAAAAATATCCATCTGTTTTAAACGAGCGGGACTTGGCGTTCCTTCAGGTTGTTTCTGCCCCACTTAGGGGGGTGGAGGCATAGCGACGTCCCGAGTTAACAGCTTAAGTGCCTGAGTAACCGACTAGGGCGAAGGTAAAAATGGCCAAGACGAAGCAAAGCAACACAGCAAAGCAGGCGCAAACGTGAAGGGGGGAACTCAAAACAACCTAAGTTAAATTAAGTTAAGTTAAGCTAAGTTAAGCTAAGTTAAGCTAAGTTCAGCTAAGTTAAGCTAAGTTCAGCTAAGTTAAGCTAAGTTCAGCTAAGTTAAGCTAAGTTAAGCTAAGACAAGCTAAGCTAAGACAAGCTAAGTTAAGACAAGCTAAGTTAAGCTAAGCTAAGTTAAGATAAGCTAAGTTAAATTAAGCTAAGTTAAATTAAGCTAAGTTCAGCTAAGCTCAGTTAAGCTAATCTAAGCCAAGCTAAGCTCAGTTAAAGTAGGCTCGTGGGGGAAGGGGAAAACTGAGTTCAGCTGAAACGGATTAAGGCTAACTCAAGTAAAGCGAGGTTAAAAACGGTAGGGTTAAATTAAGTTAAGCTAAAAAGAACTAAAATTAAGCTGAGTTAAGCCAAGCCGAGTTATAAACCGGAGTGAAGGTAAAACAAACTTGGATGCTCCAAAGTAAATGCTTCCTTTCTTCCCCCACTTAAAATAAGACAATTTTTTATTTTTTATTTTATTTTTTTTATTTTATTTTATTTTTATTTATTTTTTTTTTTTTTTTATTTTATTTATTTTTATTTTTTATTTTTTTTTATTTTATATTTTTTTTTTTTTTATTTTTATTATTTTTTTTTTTTTAGATAAATTCTAGGGACTGGCCAGACATGGCATCCTACGCGTTTCCCTAATTTGTGAAAAGTGCTAGATTGCTCACCAACCCCCCCCCACAAAAAGCTGCATGCAGCTGAGACGCTCTATTTTTGCACCAAAGTGATTAGTAGCATGGGGGAAGTACCTTCTAGAATTATTCTAGAAGAACGAAGGTAGTGGTGAATGTGCACACATGCCAGGGAACGAGCTAAAGGAAAAAGCACATGCACACTAATGGATAATTGGAACAAATGCAAAGCGTCTTGGTTGACGAGAAGAAGACAGGAACGTAGAGCAAATTAATAGCTACGTGCATGCGTACTTTGTGTACTCCTCCCTTGGGGTGTTGTAAACGGTTTCTCAAATAATCACACAAGACAGAAAAAAGTGCATGCAGTTTTTGAACAATTGTGACGCGTTTTCCTTCGCTTAAAAGAAGACAGGGACCACAGGGACCACAGGGACAGATTAATTCCTATGCGCATGCAAGTGGCACACACCTCCGCGCGGCTCCAAAGGATTGTCCAAATGATCGCACACAACCATGTGCTTCCTTTTCTGTCCTTATCGCAGGAATGGAAGCTGCCCAAGTTGCGTCCACGAGAAGGCTAACGCGTTTTGCGCGCCCATGTACACTTGCGCACTCGCAGGAATCCTGGCCACCTCGTCCCTTTGGCTAACAAAAACGCAGCAACCATTTTTAGTCCCCCCCCTGTTGGGTTAATTCATTTTTCCTTTTTATTCCCAGCATGCAGGGCAGCCAGGCGATCTAATCTGTTTGCTTCATTATGAGGCCACTACTTAAGAATGCACACACCTCGTCTGGTGCCCTTTGCGCTTAGCTCCTTTGAGCAGCACTAGAATTTTGTGTCCACCATTTATCGGGTATTGCCTAGGGATTGTCACCTATTGTAAGGCTTACCATCCAGCGCTCACCACTTTGCGCTTTGCGTTTTCCTCTTCCGTTTCCCCCTTTCACCGGGCTCCTCCCTCGAATGACCACCCCCATAAGTGTGTGCACGAAAACAGCTACGCACGCGCAGTTGTGCCTGAGCGGTTATACCTAAGCAGTTATGCCTGAGCGGTTATGCCTTAGCAGTTATGCCCATCCAAATTCTGCTTTTAAAAAAAAAAAAAAAAAAATCTTGCCAGATTGCCAGCTAGCCAGCTGCGAAGGTGCATTTCCACATTGCGCGTTCCACATTCCACATTCCGCTCAAATAGGAATTAATTCAAACATGGCAATCGCGAGTACTTTTTTTACGAAAAAAAAAAAAAAAAAAAAGGGACTTGTTCCCGCAAGTTTAGAGTAAAGCCCAACCGGCACATCCGCCTAGAAATGAACTCAAATGTAGAAATAAAATAACCTCCTTGGGGGGACTTTCTTCCCCCCGGCGATGTGGATGCTCCTCTTTTTCCCACTCCCCCGTGTCCACGTTAAAACTCCTTTAAAGGAATTCTTCACTGGGGTGGAAGTACGCACTGGGGTGGAAGTACGCACTGGGGAAGAAGTACGCACTGGGGTGGAAGTGCGCACTGGGGAAGAAGTACGCACTGGGGTAGAAGTATGCATGCGCGGTAGAAGTATGCATGCGCGGTAGAAGTACGCACTGGGGTAGAAGTATGCATGCGCGGTAGAAGTATGCATGCGCGGTAGAAGTACGCATGCGTGGTAGTACTACCCACTAGGGAAGAAGTACGCATGCGCGGTAGTACCACCCACTGGGGTAGCACTCACGAGGAGGGATGTGTACGAATTGGAGGGCAACTACTCCTCACAACCCTAAACCTCAAAACTTCAGAATGCAACTCCAGTTAGCCATTTCTTCTTATAACTTCTTCCCCCGTTTGTCACCCCACCAAGAGTCCCCCACCCCACCTCTACTTAGTCCCCAAATGAGGAAATAAAAAAAAGGGTAGGTAGGGTGCACAGAAGCCCCGTGACATATAGTAGGGTACGCAAAATGGTATGCACTGTGTATAGAAACATGTGCGTTCTAGGAAGTACGTTTAGGTGGTCAGATTGTGCTTGCGGACACTTGGATAAAAAAAAATATAATAATAAAATAATAAAATAAAAATAGGAAAAAAAAATAGGAAACAAAATAGGAAAAAAAAATAGGAAAAAAAATCCCCAAATGAATAGGAAGCTTTTCCTAAGGTAGGTAGAACATGGTTACACCACATGTAGGGGTGAAAAATTTAAGCTCGTTATTCACATTTTTAAAACGTTCATTTCCAACGTCGCTTTTTTGTGGAGATAGCTACAAAGCCATTTCGCTTCTTCTGACGTTCCTCCTGAGTTTACTTCTGCTTCACCAAGAAGGCTACCGCTGCCCTCGCTCCTCACACCACTTCTAATTTCGATTCTAACACCACTTCTAATTTCGCTTCCCACACCACTTCTAATTTCGATTCTCACACCACTTCTAATTTCGATTCTCACACCACTTCTAATTTCGCTTCTAACCCGTGTGCTTGCCCCGCTAACACCTGGATTACCCCGCCGCAACACACGGGGCGGGCGCTCCACTACACCCATTTTCCCGGCACCAAACGACACACCTGGCAAGAATAAAATGGATTTCCACTCGTGCGCAAACGATAACATCTACGACAGTGTTCGGAAGCTGCGAGCGAACAGGCAGCTCGTCAATTACGTCACTCAGAATGTTCAATCGAATGAAAACTTTATCGGCAGACTTCGGAACACCCTGACCCTGTCAGGTGAAAGCTGGAAAGGAGAGAAAAAAAGAGAAAAAAATGGAAAAAAGAGAAAAAAAGAGAAAAAAGAGAAAAAAAGAGAAAAAAAAGAAAAAATGAGAAAAAAAGAGAGAAAAAAAAAGCAGTACATAATACATAATACAATAGAGTGACGCTTTGCCGCGACTGCCCATGCAAAGTGGACGCACACTTTATCGGTCGCGCGCTTCTGTCGGGGCCGGGTTGAGCCGTTTGGCATACCATCCGCGTACTGCGTACTGTGTGCTGCGTGATGCGTACTACGTGCTGCGCGTGCTTATATACGTGTGCGCCTGCCCGGGCGACTAGACACTCACCCCCTCCCAACTTGAACTCGCCCGGAACGCGCAGGACACGACGCTCATGTCAATAGACTTAAGTGGAATGGCGACAGCCACCTGCTGGCCTCAGCTGGAAATGATCAAAAGGTGCTCTTATGGAACTTGAACTCGTACATTCAGAACAAGAAGCCCATTCACTTCCTGAAGACTAAGCACAAGGGGAAAATCAGCACAGTGGACTATGTCGACACGGACTTCATTCTGACGGGATCCCCGGATATGGAAGTCCACATGTATCATATGCACGACACGCACTGCAGGTAAGGGGAGGGGCGGAGAGATATGCATGTGGAGAGACAGGCATGTGGAGAGACAGGCATGTGGAGAGATAGGCATGTGGAGAGATAGGCACACGGAGGAACAGGCCCATGGAGGGACATGCATCGGCAGAACATTGCGGAGTGTCCCAAAGTGCGCCCAAACGGGGAGAAGCCCAAATGGCGACGCGCAAAATAACGCGAAGGGGCGCATGCAGCTCAGCGGGGCCTTCTACCAACCACTTCACATCCACACCCTTTTCATTTGCAACTGAGTAGAACGCTTAACATATGTCACGCCGGGGGAGTTAGGGAAATAGCAACGGTGCCGAAGGAAAGCAAGCATATGTATTGGTCCTGCTCAGATGATGGTAAAGGGAGTTTCCTTTTTTTGTTTTTCATTCCATGCAGATGTGTCACTGTGTCGTTACACGGATGTGTTTCTCTGTTGGCATTGCGTTCCGTTGGACCAATTTTTTTCTCTCATTTTTTTTTTTTTTTTTGTTCCCCCTTTTTAGGAACTGTGAGACAATTTGACACGAGGGAGAAGCACGTGTGCAGGGTGCCCAACTGTAGAAATGTAAGATGAGTGGCAGAACGGTGGAGTGGCGGAACGGTGGAGTGGCGGAACGGTGGAGTGACAGAACGGTGGAGTAGCATAACGGTGGAGTGACAGAACGGTGGAGTAGCAGAACGGTGGAGTAGCATAACGGTGGAGTAGCATAACGGTGGAGTGACAGAACGGTGGAGTAGCAGAACGGTGGAGCGCCAAAACTGCCACGCAGCCAAAGTGCGAAGTGGCGGGCGAAGATTCACCCCTACATGTGCACAGACAAACAAAAATGCATATCTGTGCATAGACACACAGAAATACATATCTATGCACTCACGCACAAACGCACGCAGGTAATTATAAACCTTAACAGAATTATCTGTGGAAATTCAGCAGGACCGAAATACTCGGGGAACAGAGAGAGAGACTACGAAAGGTTCGATAAGTACTTCAGGAACGGCTACAAGTTGATTAGGGCCATGAACGAATGCAATTTCTTGGTGGATTCCTTTATTAAAGAGGTAGCTCTGCGTGGGAGGGGTGGTGCCTATAGCAGAGCGGCAAACGGGACAGTGGCGAGTCCAAACCCTAAACCTAAACCCTGAACTAGACCGAGATAAGCCGCCCTCTCCACTACACCCAAACCGATCTCCTCACTCTTCGCACTCGCTTCACCCCCGCGCAGGTAAGATCCATCGCTGTGAACCCCCTGTACAACAACTACATCGGGGTGTGCGCGAACGACATGCTCATACGTGTGTACGACCGTCGGATGCTGGGCTTATACACACAATTGGAAAAAATGCATCTGCGAAACAACGTTCCTTCGGATACATACTACCCAAAACATCTGTGGAACTACGCTGATGGAGACTCTACGAAAAGAATCAAGTCGTCACCTATCTATGGCACCCACCTAGCCTGGTCCAACAATGGAAAATACTTAGCAGCGACGTACTGCCGAGAGCATGTGTACCTATTCAGCTTCTTGAACCAAGAGGAAGAGAGATGCCTGAGTTACAACACCGTAGATAATAAGTACACGTTCGATTACTCCAAGAATTACGACATATTGTTTCCACCGCGTCTCCCAGAGGAGGGGGAGGACGTGCCCCGACTGGCCTGCAGAAGTAGTGGAAATGTAGGCAGTAGAAACGTAGGCAGTGGAAACGTAGGCAGTGAAAACGGAAAGCAGCACGGATGGTCCATTCCCCCCGTCGGCGATGACGATCGTGGAACCTACAAGGAAGAGGTGGCACGGATAAAAGACACAGAGAAGCAAGCTAGAGAAGCATACGAAGCAAAAAACTACTACAATGCTGAGTACCTGTACAACGAATGTCTAAACATGGTGCAACATAAAGACATAAGGAAGGTCCTTTACTGTAACCTAGCCATCACTCTACTGGAGAGGAGAGCCAAAAATGACGCCTACGTAGCAGAGAGCTATGCCTTGGAAGCACTCAGATTAGACCCCAACTATTACAAGGCCGTCTACAGAAGAATACAAGCTAACATCGTGAACAAGAAATTAATTAACGCATATAGAATTACCCTCTGTGCATGCAAGAGTTATCCTGAGGTAGATGAATTTATTTACTTAAAAAAAAAACTCACGAAGAAGCTGTACCAGGTGTATAAGGACAGAATCGTCACACTTAAGGAGATACGTCAGGGGGAACATAAAAGGGGCATACAAAAGAGGGACACAGGAAAGGGGGACACAGAAAAGGGGGAGTGGGAGAAAGGGACCCGAGAGGACCCTCCGAGGAAGAAGAAGGAACGTTACGATGATGCTTCTCCCATTGATAGAAGATCTGAGCGCGGTGATGGAGCAGCACACCGAGCAGAAAACCACCTCATCGAGATGCAGGAGGGAGGGGCACACTGGAGCAACCGTTTGGGTAACGCATCCGAGGATGATCCCTCCCATAACAGGACTAACGATGAAGGTGGTGCTGGTCTGAAGGTGGGACGCGAAAATGGGTGCAACTTAGGAAGCGAATTGAAAGGCAAAAGCAGCAATGAACGACTCCCCGGGGGGACAAAGAAAACAGCGAATAGAACAGCGGGGACGATGGGGACGACAATAGAGACGACGGCAGCGAAGACGACAGCGAAGACGACGCAGGAGAAGACCCCACGAGGAAGAAACACATCCCGAGGCGATGAAAATGGACGCACCGGTGAAAATAAGAAGCAGGGGCAGTCTTCTGAATACAACTCGAACAGCCTCCAGAACTGCCCCGTCGAAACGACCAAACGGAGGAAGAAGAAAAAGAAGAGCAACGATGGCGGGAAGGCGGAGGAGGAGGAAGCCGCCTGTAGTAGTAGGGCCATCTCATGGGGGGGTGCAAAAAGTAGCGAAACAGAAGGAGGAGAAAACATGGAAATGCTAGTCACCAATGAACAGTTAGAAAGCGTAGAAAAGGTAGAAAGTGTGGAAAGCGTAGAAAACGTGGAAAGCGTAGACACCGTAGAGCCCCTCGAAATCACGCGGGGAGCAGATAACGCGAATCAAGATGAGGTAGGAGCCATCAGGAGAGAGGATGAGACTCGGGACGAAATGGTGGAAGGCCTGATACACCACGAAGACGACAGGGGATGGAAAAACGGAGGCACGAGGGAAGAACCGCCGAAGGGAAACAACCCCGATAGAGGCAAGTCGAGAGAAATAAAAGGATACCAGGTAGTGGATCTCGAGGATGGTGACGTAGTGAATCTGATGAGAGGCGACGCGGTAGAGGATGAAGTAGACGACGAGGTGGACGACGCGGTAGAGGACGAACTAGCCAACGAGGTAGACGACGTGGAGACCATGGGAAGGAAAAAACGAAGCATAAGTAGAGAAAGAAATTGTATACGTCTAATTAATGAAATTTCAACTCACTTAAAAAATCAGGTGATTACTTCTTATCCGTTCTTCCTTCTTTTCCACGTGAGTCATTGCTATAGGAGCTCTATAACAGCATGGAATGGATGGCCCAAACAAAAATATTTGGCAGCAGTGGAGAAGCAGGTGAGAAAAATGAAAAAGAAGATACACCTCCTTAAACATAACTACAGTGAAGGGATGTATAAAAAGAAACAGAAGAAGGTGGTAAAGGTTAATAGGAACTATGAGTATATCCTTTGTATGGAAAAGAAGAAAAGGAGGTGTGATGAGCTGAACATGATCCAAGAGATCGAGGTTGGGAGAAGTTCGCAGGAAGAGCTCCCGGTGGGGAAGCAGTCAGTGGGGGAGCCAATGGGCAGCAGGTTAAACGTAGGGGAGGCGGGCGCACTCAGGAGCGGAGAAGAAAACGCAGGCAGAAACCCCAACACCCGAAGTGTCGGAAGTGTTAGAAGCCAGGACGCGACAAGGACAACAAGGGGAAACCCACGGGGGGAAGAAACACGCACCCGTAATGAACCCCCCTCCGATAAGGAGGAGACGAAGTCAAAGAAAGGGACAGAGGAGACGAAAAAGAAGACAGAGGAGGAGACGAAGTCAAAGAAGGGGACAGAGGAGACGAAGTCAAAGAAGGGGGCAGAGGAGACGAAGTCAAAGAAGGGGACAGAGGAGACGAAGGTAGAAAAGGGCGAAAGCGATCACTGCAAACAAACAGAAGACTCAGAATGGATTTCCTCCCCTTCGAACACAGACACAGATGACCCACGTGAAAACAAAGGAAGCAATTTAAGGGAACGAATTAAAAAGGACATCGACTACATTATCGAGAAGTCATTTGGGAAAACAAAGGTGGAAGACATCCCTAGGATTGAATTGTATCGCTCTGCATTCAACGTTACTCCCATTAGTGACAGCATCCCAGAAGGAGGTAGTACCAACGTGTTGGGCCAGATTCAGGAGGATATGGATTGGGACACAGATTCATCAAGTGCCCTTAATGAATTCGATGAAGCTCTAGCCATGGCGAATAATACATATAATAGTGACGAGAGTCACATTGCAGAGGTGGGTGGACAGTGCCCATGCATGCAAAATGGCAGCGCCCCCACAGGTATAACCCGTATCCATTACACAATAGAGGCTATCCCCACTGAGTATATTTCGGATTTTAATTTTAGATACTATACGATAGACAGTAATAATGTCTTAATGGACACGAGGCTTGCGAACGAAGCACGCAATGGGAGGAGCAACCAGACCCCGTTGAGCACAGGCACAGTTGGCAATGACAGCGGCGCTACGGGGGGTGAACGGGGGACGAACAGTAGGGTTAGTGGTGCTAGAAGAGGGGTTAGTGGTGCTAGAAGAGGGGTTAGTGGTGCTAGAAGAGGGGTTAGTGGTGCTAGAAGTGGGGATAGTGGTGCTAGAAGTGGGGATAGTGGTGCTAGAAGTGGGGATAGTGGTGCTAGAAGAGGGGTTAGTGGTGCTAGAAGTGGGGCTAGTGGTGCTAGAAGTGGGGCTAGTGGTGCTAGAGGTGGGGCTAGTGGTGCTAGAAGTGGGGCTAGTGGTGCTAGAAGTGGGGCTAGCGGCGAGGTTAGTGGTAGCGCTCGCGATAATCATACTTGTCAGTTTTGCGGTATGGTTTGTCGTGGGACTAGCACTGATGTTAATGCTGAGAATAGGGGAATGGCTAGGCATCTGGTCAGAGGTATCAATATGTGTGGGTATATCGGGGAGATGAGTCAAGCGAACGTAGCTGGGTTGAACGAACAAAGAGGGGAAGCACGAGAAGAAGCACGAGAAGAAGCACGTGGAAGATCCAACCGCGAATCGAAGGAGAGATGCGAGGGAAGCCCGCAAATAGAGACAGTCGTGCGTAAGGGCCAAGGAAATCTTGTAGACCAGAAGGGAGATTTGAAAAAGAAAAGCGCAGGAGGTAATGGGGGAGACATCGGCGGTAAAGACAAACATGTGTATTCCCATGGAAGGAAGAAAAAAGCGAATAAAAACGTTGCGCAGAGTTCCGGTGAGGACAAAAGAGAGAGCTGTTTGCGTGTCAGCAGATCGGGCGATTCTAGTAGGAGAAGAGATCACGCGAAGGGCACGGCAAAAAGGAAGAAGCCCCGACCCGTGGGTGGTAGCAGTGACAGCAGCGGTAGCGGGGGCAGCATGGGTGGTAGCAGCGGTGGTAGAAGCGGTCGCAGTATCGGTCGCAGTATCGGTCGCAGTATCGGTGGCAGCAGCGGTCGCAGTAGCGGAGACAGCCCCTCATCATCGGATGGAGACACAAAAAGTGGAGCCGTGGACTACGAGGAGCATCTCAGGAACAACATGAGCAGTAAGGTGGATAACCATATGAGGGAGTTCAAAGACTTCATAAAAAAAAGAATGAACGTGTAGACAAAGAGTGGGAAGACCTAATTAGTGAAATTAACTCATCCGAATTGGAGGAATCTGGTGAGGACAATCAGCAATGTGCACGTTTTTCGAAGAATCGTGCTTACAAGCGAACGCTGACTGTGCTTAAGAAACATGTACTGAGGGATCTCAGGGAGAATGCGTCCGATTATAGCTACTCCTCTTTCTTGAGCGACAGCTCTTCCTCCTCCTCCTGCTACGAGAATCAATTTTATGATAGCACATACAACAAGGTGGACTACGCGAATATGAATACAGCTGAGAAAATTTATGTGTTCGAGAAGAGGAGGAAAAAGACGGTTAAGAATTATGTGGAGAGCATTGAAGATCCTCTGTGGGTTCCCAAAGGCACTTGCAAGAGGTGGGCCCGCGCGTAGCGCACGTACGCATGTACTCACTTACGTACTACTCACTCACGCACTCACGTACTCATGTACTCACTCACTCACTCACTCACACTGTGCACCCCGTCGGCAGGTTCGTCGGTCACAGCAACATGGACGTAGACATAAGAGAAGTAGCCTTCTGGAATGACAACGTTATTTTAACGGGAAGCGACAACAGCAGGATTTACGCGTGGAGAATACGGGACGGTAATCTCTCCAGGTGGAACGGAAACGCTTAGAGCAGATACATCCACGCGCGTATGCTTTCGTACACTTGCCTTTTAACTTCTCCCCCTTTTAGGAAAACTTTTAAACGTGTTGAAGGGTCACAACATGCACGTAAAATGTGTACAGGTAGTTGATTTGGTGACAGTTGCGAAATTTAAGGGCACCTCTTTTGGCCCTCGATTGGGTCTGCATGGGTGTATTCCCATGTTATTTTGCCTTTTATTGCTTTGTTTTGCGTTGTTTCGCTTTGCTTTGCTTTGCCTTATTTCGCTTTGCTTTGCTTTTAATTTTTTTTTTGTTAGGTTCACCCAGGGGGATCCTGCTTGGCGACATGTGGAGCAGACAGGAACATCCAAATTTGGCAACCCAGTGGCTCCGAGGAGTTTGTTTTTGTATGGAAAAAAAAAAAAAAAAAAAAACGCTAGTGGCAGAGGTGCAGGGTCAACGCGTTTGTTTCCTGCCCAGCAGACAAGCCGCCACACATAAAGAGCTAAACTGCGGAGTGTGCATGCTTCAGGCCACTTTCCACTCCCCCTTCCCTCGCAGGACAAAGCTGTAGAAGAATGCATCCGTGATAACCAAAGGAGAATAGGGGTATTCAGTTCCAGCTATTTCAATTTTGTTAATTTTAACTCGGAAGTAGATGGAAGGTAAGAAAAGCGATAAAGGGTTGCGATGTTGCAGTGATGAGGCGTTGCGGTGCTGCAGTGTTGCGATGATGCGAAACTGCAAAGCGGCGGGCGCGTTGGCGAATTAAGTCGCCCGCGGTTGCTTATTGGCCGCGCACTGCTTAACAGCCGGGAGCTTCTTATTTGTCGCCCTTCACTTTTTTTTCCCTGTTAGACGACAGAGCACGGACCATGAAAATAACAGGCAGTGTTTTATTCAGTAGTGCTCATTCGTAGTCCCGATGAGCACTCCCCATTTTTACCACCTTTTTAACCCCCATTTTTTACCACCTTTTCAACGCCCATGCATTCGGCCACTCGGCCGCTTCACACCTCTTCCCCCTTTTTAAGCAACAACTACTTTTTAATTTTTATCCAACTTCCTCAGAGCATCTTTTTATTTTTTTTCTCAAAATAAATGTAGATGAGAGAAAGCCTTCCCGGCCCCCTTCCCGTCATGCCCACCATTTGGTTACGATTAAAAATTTGTGCTTCGAAAAAAAAAAAAAATTCCCCCCCAATGTATAATAACTTATCACTGTATGCACACATGAGGGGGGGACATCCATCTTAGCGCGGAACACGTGGGGCTGGCTTGTGTGTGCCTACTGGGCATGGGCAGCTTCGTGGGGGTTGTCACGACATGCTAATCAAAGTCAAACTGCATGTGGCAACAGGGCTGTGTGTTCTCCAGTTTGCAATTATTTATTTTATTTATTTTTTATATTTTTTTTTTTATCGCCCCCCCTCTCTTTTTACAAATTAAACTGTGCGGTGTACAGATGGCAAAATGGTCACACAAAATGAAAGGTAGGCCAAATGTGGCTGCTCCTTTCTTCAGTCATCTAGTCATACGTAAGAGGAGGGGTGTACCAACTTCACAGCTTCTTGGGAATTCCAAAGATATGCCCGTCGTATATACATACGGACGAATGGTACAATCGCCCACAAAGGGGGGTAATAAATAAAATAAAATAAAATAAAATAAAACAATAATAATAATAATAAATAATTGCAAACTGGAGAACAAACTACGCGGGAAAAAAAAAAAAAAAGAAAGAGAAACCGTTGCACAGGCCTATACATGTAGCGCATCACAGCGATGACGAAAAAACTGCCAAGGGGAACGAAAAAAAAAATAAATAAATAAATAAAAGAGAATGCATGGGTCGGATTAAAAAGGTACAATGAAGCCTGTGGATGTGCCTATGTATTGATGGTACTTGTACGTGTCATGTAGGCACATGCTCACGGTATTGACTATTCCTTATAGGGAGGGAACACCGTTACGGTGAGAAAAAAAAAAAAAAAAAAAAAAAAGCATACAAATAGGGACGCAAAGGGTGGGCAAAGAAGCGTACAAACAATTTGCAGGTCGAAGAAGCAAAGCGGTAAGGGGGGGAAAAAAAAAGGTCACGACAGTTGCGCAATTGTAAATTGTAGTACCTGTCGCCTGCGCTACTCCGTTAAAACCTCTGCACTCTGCATACGGGAAAGCTGAAATTGAAAACGCAGCCAAAATGCAAGCAAAGCAAAACGTGCAAAAATGCGAACGTGCAAAAATGCGAACGTGCAAAAATTGCGAAAGTTGCAAAAATGCGAAGTTGCAAAAATGCGAAGTTGCCAATGTTTGCGAAAAACGTAAAAACATATGCTACGCAAAAAAAATAAAGAAACCGTTTGAGTACCACCTTCATGCGTATCACGGTGCGCGCCTGAGGCAACCTTTGTGAATCGAGCTTCTGCAATAACAACGACTTTGCTTGTTCGTTATTCCTGCGTTCAGCACACTGCGCACAACGTTACAGTGCATGTATGTACATATGCGTTTTTTCTTTTTTTTTTTTTTTTTTTTATTTCTACCCCTTCTTAACCCTCTGTAATTGTTTCCCCCCCTCCGTTCGACGTATAGCATACGGCGCATAGAGTGTAGCGAATAACACAGAGAGCTACTTCCCTTTCGCTCAGCCGCTTCCTTTTCATCGAGCCACTTCCTTTTCGTCGATCCACTTCCTTCTCGCTGAGCCGCTTCCTTCTCGTCGAGCCGCTTCCTTCTCGTTGATTCACTGCCCTACATAGGCGTACATTTTTGAAGCCCACCTCAGGGGTCGCAGCTACCGTTCTGACCATACGTGCTTACGGGCAGCGGAGTGTGCATTTGGATGTTCCTTTGAACGCCCCGCTGTGTGCCGAAGTAGTGCGCTTATAACGTATTTCCCCGCTCATCCGAAGTGCCCCCCTTTTTGTAACCCCTTCGCCGCTCCGCTTAACGGCTCCGTCCTGCACGTAAAAAAAAAATTAACCCAAAGAAATATGGATCAAACACCAGACACTAAAGCGGAAGAGATCGACTTGGAGAAGTACACCCACGCGGGGTCCATCGCAAACACCACATTGAAGAAGATAATCGAGAAATGTGTAGAAGGTAAGCGCGGAATATGTAGCTAACCGAGGGAAAGGGGAGAGAGAGATACACACACACAACTACTATGTCAGTATGTTTTGGTGGTATCGTACCCCTCTCCTTTTTTTTCCCCATTTCGATGACGCCACCCTTACACATTAACGTTAACATTAACGTTAACGTTAACCGCTCTCTGTACAGGTGCCAAGATCTGCGAGCTATGCGACTTTGGAGAGAAGGTCCTGAAGGAAGAGCTAGACAAAGTGTACACAAAAAAAGAAAAAGGAAATAAAGTGGAGAAGGGAATTAGTTTCCCCGTAACGATTAACGTGAACGAAGTGTGTAACAACTACTCCCCCGCACCTTCCGAGAATGAAGAAACCATAAAAAATGGTGATATTGTTAAGATATGCCTAGGTTGTCATATAGATGGGCACATCAGTATGGTTGGTCACACCATCTACATCGGAAACGAAAATGAAGTCATTGAAGGTCCCAAGGCGGAAGTATTAAAAAACGCACATACTCTCTCGCAACTATTTCTGAAAAGCCTAAAGGTTGGAGTAAACGCTAGTGATGTGACCAAAAATATCCAAAAAGCATGCGAAGAATTAAAGTGTACTGTAATTGCAAATTGTGTAACATACCAGATTAAAAAGTACATCTTGGAAGGAAGCAAATTTATTTTATTAAAGGAGA
Source organism: Plasmodium cynomolgi strain B (assembly GCF_000321355.1). Lineage (NCBI taxonomy): Eukaryota > Apicomplexa > Aconoidasida > Haemosporida > Plasmodiidae > Plasmodium > Plasmodium cynomolgi. Next base: position 965,005 of record NC_020406.1, read on the forward strand.
ATCCGGAAAATAAAATTGAAGATTTTCAAATAGAATCAGACGATATATACATCATAGATGTGATGGTCACCACAGGAGATGGAAAAATTAAAGAAAGTGATCACAAGACAACGATTTATAAACGGGAGGTGCAAAAGAATTACCATTTGAAAACGAATTTGGGTAGATCGTTCATTAACGAGGTTAATAAAAAATTTCCCGTTCTTCCCTTCCATGTGAAGCATGTAGAAGATCAGCGAGCTGCTCTCATCGGTATCCCAGAAGCGCTGAGGCATGACCTAATCAAACCGTACAATGTCTACACGGAGAAGAAAAAAGAATTTGTGTCTCAGTTTAAGTACACCGTTATGGTTAAGGAAGAAGGAATTAAGCAGCTCACTGGTATCAAGTGTTCACAACTGAATAACTGCAAAACGGTGAATGAGATTCAGGACGAGGCGCTGAAGGCCATTCTGGCTACGTCCCTGACGGCTAAGAAGAAGAAGGCTAAGGGAAAGCCCAACGAGGAAACGTCCCAGGAGAACTGAGCCCACTCTCGTTAGCCGCAACGGGCGTGGAGTGCGCCGCCAGAAGGAGAAAAACACCCCTGGGGAGGCAATTGTAATAGATGCAACAATCGCAACAATTGCAAAAGAGGCTTCAATTGTAATGATAGCTGAACAGCAAGTGCACGAGAAAAACGCTCCCCTGTGCCCTTTTTCACATCGCGCGAGTGATAGCCAATCGTTCGGTCCATACAGCAAATGCTCGAAAGAGATGGCACAGCAGTGGTAGCCACATCGGTGGCAACGTCGATTGCCATTTCGGTGGCTACTTTCATCCTTCCCCGGCGCAAAATGCACGCACAGCAACTCCCCGCCCGCAAAAAACTGCCAGCATATAATTAAAGCAAAACGAAAACGGTACGTTTGTTTTATTTTGTTAATTTATGTATGCGTATCATTATCAATTTTTTCTGCCATTTTCTGCTTTTTTCTACCTTTTTCTGCTTTTTTTTTTTTTTTTAACTACACATTTTTTAAAACAAGAAAATTTATAAGTTTTTCCTGAATGGGAAGATTAACAAAGTGACATAAACATATGTGGGGGCATTTTTTTTGCTCCACCCCAAAGGGTGGCCTCAAATTTGAATGCGCCTGGAGGGGGCGCACTTGGGCATTGTGGCAGCTGGACATAAGCATATAGGCACACACGTGTAGGTAGGTGTATGTATGTGTAGGTACATGTAGGTGTACATGCATTTATGTGTAGGTGCATGTACTGTGCACCCATTTCGCGGCATCCGAAATCGGGCAGAGGGCCGTGTGGCACGGCAGACTGGAGAGTGCGAGTTGACAAAAAAAAGCCCATAGGGGCCACATGATTGCACAAAAAAAAAAAGGGGTGAAAAAGGAGAGAACAAATGGGGCGAGCGGTCGGCGGCCTCTTCACGTTTTTTCTGCTTCCTTTTATGCTTCCTTTTCTGCTTCCCTTTATGCTTCCTTTTATGCTTCCTTCTCTGCTCCCTTCTCTGCCGGAAGAAAGAGTTTCCCCCTGCTGGTGCACGCGCGCCCCCCTAAAACAAATTGTTGTACAGCTTATCCTTCTTGTAGGTAAACTTGAGCACGTAGAGGAGGCAAAAGGATATCAACCAGGGGAAGCACGTCAGGATTAGCAGGACGTCGGACAAAACGTGGACGTTGTGCTTGTTGACACTCCCGTCGACGTTGCTAAGATTTGCGTGAACGTTGCTGCCGTTCGAGTGGACGTTGCTGAGATTTGCGTGAACGTTGCTGAGATTTGCGTGAACGTTGCTGCCGTTCGAGTGGACATTGTTGAGCTTCCTCTTGTCGATGTAGTTATATCGGTTGAGAAGGAAGGAGAGAAAAAAGGTACCAATGATGGAAGAACCGATATTCTCGAAAGCACTCATCAACGCCATGACGAAAGCAGTGTGTCTCTGTTTGACAATGTCAATTATGATAGGCTTATGTGTGCCTATATTTATCCACCCACTTAAAATACCCATAAGGAGAGAAATTATCACAAAATATATAAAAGAATCCGCTTCCTTGGGCACAAAAAAAAACATCGTAAACATTAAAATGATCCTTAAGCAATGCGTACACATACCTATCCGTTGCCGATTTATATCCTTGTTCAATTTATAAATATAGTCACTAATAATTCCAATGAAGGGAGAAATTAGGCTCGCACAGAGCCAACTTAAGGATATAATGAGGCCACTTCGGAAATCTGATATATTACAGTACTGAAAAAAATAAATCATTAAGCTTAGGACATGTTTGGGGATTCCATTTAGCATTCCCATGGTGATCATAAGCCAGAAGCTGTAATTTTTAAAAACGTATTTAATTTCGTATAGGTATGAAAATTCATACTTTAATTTTTTATCTTTCTCCTTTTCATATTGTTGTTCTTCTTCTTCTAGTAGATTGTCCAATTCGTCCCTGTGTTCATACTTCTCCCTTTCTTCATTTCGCTTTGCAAAAATGGAGGAGGAGGAGTTTGTTCCCTTCCTTGTCGTTTGATTCGCATCATCTTCCAGCGTTTTTTTTTTTCTTATTCTTCTTCGCGTCTTTCATAAGATTCTTTCCCTGTTTGGGGTATTTTCCGATTCCTCGGGTAGTGCAGTCCCCCTCCCTGCTAACTGCACTTGCCCCGCTGCTACTCCTATTGGTGCCTACATTTAGCGCGGCACCCTTCAGGGAACTCGCCTTCTTCGAAGCCATGTGGCAAAAGGATCTCTTAATAAGATTACTGTTTATCCTCTCGCTGGTCGATATTAAACTAATGGTGTTAAAATCATCATTCGTGCTTGCGCTGTGCCTTAAGCCCAACTTGCTCGAATTATTATGTAAGTAGGCTGTGTCATCGTTCGTTTGGGGTATATTGGCTAGTCCTTCCCTATGTAGCACATAAGTATTGTCGTAACTTTTGCTCATTCTAAAGGGTAGGTGGAGATCCCCCTCCTCCTCCTCCTGATGATGATGATGATTCTGCTCCTCTTCCACCTCTTCACTGGACTCTCTACAATTTCCCTTCATCTTCATGGAGTGTTCACCCTGCTCTGCGTTAAAAAGTAAAATTTCTTCTCCCTCCTCCTCCTCCTCTTTCTTCTTTTTCTTCTTTTTCTTCTCCTCTCGCCTTTCCTTACTTGCACCCTGGAGACCCCCCAATTTGTCGTTATCCCTTTTGCAGTAGTTTTCCTCCTTCTCGCTCTCCTGACAGACATTCGTCATATTATCGAAGGAGACCAAGTAACTGAAGCTGTAATTTTTGCTTCTGCTGCGCTTGAATTTTTTTTGCTTGATTAATCCTAGCAAGTATATACAGACGAGGATCGGCACGAATGATATTACAAAGTAGCATATTCGCCACCCATTAATCCCAAAGTAGAATTTATTGCTCAGGTTGGTGTTTATCGAAATAGACAACATATGCGAAATGGAGGAGAAAAAATGAAGGAAGCCAAAAATGGTACTTCGGTTTTCACTAAAAACATTATTAGTGTAAATTTTCTGAATCAAGATGTATATGCATGCGTTGTTGATTCCCATAATAAACATAAAAAAAAAAGTATAGGAATTTATTTGACAGCATGATGCCATAAATGACTACTACGTAGACGATGGAGGAGACCACTAGGATGTTCAGTGTGTATCTGTATTCACCCAAAATGACTTCGTCGCTGACGTACGTGCTATTATGTTTTTTTTTTTCCCCATTAGTTGTTTTTTCCTCTTCCATTACCTTCACGCCGTTGTTTACGAGGGCCACCTTATCTGCGCTGCTCTCCTGCGCGCCCTCGCCCTTGAAGTTTATTTCGTAATGGGTGTCACTCAAGCCACCACTCACACCGCTATCCACACCACCACTCACACCGCTATCCACACCACCACTCACACCGCTATCCACACCACCACTCACACCGCTATCCACGCCACCACTCAAGCCGCTATCCACGCCACCACTCAAGCCGCTACCCACGCTGCTATCCACGGTGCTACCCAGACCTCCAACCCTGTCCTTCTTGACAAGGCCGCTTCTCTCCCCATTGGCGTTGCCACCCGTGGTACCGCTGTTCTCCCCCGCACAGGCCTTCTCATACTTCAACAAAAATATCTTCTTAAAGGCGTAATCGAAAAAAAGCGCAAAAAAAAAATTGAAGGCAGAGTACGACAACCTGTACATGGTATTCACGTAGTACAAAGTTTTCACATCAATATTGAAATCATTTTCAATGGACTTGTACAAGGAGGGCAGAGTCTGGTCCAGGTACTTGTGTATAAAGGTAAAGAAGAGACACAACATAAATGTATTAATGTAGGTATACTGCAAATTATTTTGGGGGAATAAATTTTTGGCGTTGTGAATCATGTTCGTGATTATTGCCATGCCCCCTTTCCTCCATTTCCCCGCACCTTTGTTGGTGCTCGTCTCCGTTTTTTCCATTTATTCAATTGTGTTGGGAAGTGAAAATTGTTAAAGGTTGTTTTCTCGGGGGAGGGGGGTTAGTTTCCCTGGGCTCTGAGCTGTTTCTGTGGCATCTGTGAGCGGGTGGTGGGGGGCACGCATACATACACACATACATACATACATACATACATACATACATACATACATACATACATACATACATACATACATACGTGTGTGTGTGTGCGTCCATGAGTACGTACAGTTGTGCCTACACTCGTATGTATGTTCTTGTGCACGCTTTTCCCTTTTGTTGCCTTTGTGTGGGGGGGGTCGCCGCTAAGCTGGCCATGCCTCTTAAGGCACTCGTGTGCGCGAAACTGAACAGCTTCCAACTGCCTGTTCCACTTACTCATGATCCGCGATACGTCGTGCGCATCGAATGAGGGTTACATAAGTTTAAGTGGTAACGTGTGCACAAGTACGTATTCAAAGAGGGTTGGCCGCGCACAAATAGAAGGGCAGGCGCGACCATGGTCATTTCAGCACCCACCAATTATGTCCGTGCAGGAAACCGGATGGACAGACCCATACTCTGCGCGATCTGCGCCAGGACTACCTCTTCCCCAAAACGAAGGTGAACCAACTAGTTGCACATTAAAAAAAAAAAATCCCATACGTGCACATAAAATATCTTCACAGTGCATACACATGAATGCATAACAAACGAAAGTTCGTCACATGGCAACGAATTAAAAATGTAAATGTCAAATGAGGTGGAGAAAGAGGGGGTGGGGGGGGCAAACCGAAAAGTTCTATGAGACCTCTCTCCCCTTTTGTGTCACTACATAAAGGGGACACTATATTTTACAAAAAAAAAAAAAATTAACAAAGGGAACAATAAGAATACCAAATGGGGACATAAAAATGGTGTTTACAAAAAAGTTGCCAACAAATTAAGCGTACTTGGATTAATCTGAAACAAAGCGGCGAATTGTTATTCACCAAACGGGTAGTTAAAACAATGGCGTTTTAATCAACCCAAGTGGCAGTTGCATACTCGTGCAATGCGTACAATAGTTGCAGTTTGAAAAAAGTCTGCTGCGCTGGGGCGATTCAGCAATTTAGCAATTTAGCCATTGTGACCCTTGCGCGTTTTTTTTTTTTTTTCTCCATATGTTCTGCCCTGTTCGGGCCAAAAAGTCAGCGCCCACTTGAAGCATATATATTAATGTGGGGATATATGTGTATGCCCACTACACGTAAAAATGTGCCTGCCTGGTATGCAAAAAAAATTTGCATATTTGTACGTAAGAATTGCCTACTTGCATGCACATAACACGCAACGTGGGTGAACGAAACAGGGTGAGCAGCGATCATACGCTCAACTCTTAGTACATCCATACGCATGCGCGAGCGTACTTCACCAACGTGCTCATATGGAACATACAAATTCGCGCAAAGAAAAAAAAAAAATAATTAGTGACCCCCCATGGGCAAAAGTCCCACGCGGCAGAGATGCCCACTGAAGAAGAAGAAGAGGAAGAAGAGTTTGCCATCCCGTACAGCTCCATAACAAGGAATAAAAAAAAAAAAAAAACTTCTCTCCATTTATATATCTTTTTTGCAAAGCAGTTGAGGAAAACTCGTGAATTAGTTATTACTCCCAAATTTTTGCCTCTCCAATTTTTTTTTGTATTTTTTTTTTTTTCAACTCCCACCTCTCCCGTTGTTACGCATAGTGTCAATTGTAGCCGCAGTACGGGATGCGTACTGCCGGTTTTATTTGATTTTTTGAAAATCCCAAGATACAGGTTGAGGGGGGAGCCATCGCACGTGCAGACATACGTACGTGTACTGCTCTACACGTTTGTGGGCTTGCCATAAGACGGCAGTTTTTTCCCCTTCATCAACTGTTGAAAGTATACGAAAGCTCATGCGCACGTACCGTCACACGGCCGCACCGTATGCATGGTTATGTGCGCATAGAGCATCTCCGTCCAGTTGTCGCGACAGCTGGAAAGGCGCATAAAAAGTAGTGTGCCATCGTGATAACGCTTCTTTGGTGTATCCGCCCCCCTTCCTCCAAGATGAAGCGCAGTCAAATGCTCAAAGAAACGCTGAAAAAAAGCAAAATTCCAACGGATGTCTACAGAAAGCAACAGAAGAAGAAAGAGAAAAAAAAAAAAAAGGAGTGGTCCGAACAGCTGGAAAAACTTGTGAGCACAAAGAACCCACATGACGTCAAGGAAAAGTTAGATGCTCTGAGGATAAGGGAGCAGCAAGGGAAGCTCCTTCACGTGGAAAAAAAAAAACTGAAGCAGTATGAAACTTTGTGGAATTTGATAAAGGAAAAGGTGAAGGATGGTAGTTACTTCTACAGCAACAATGGGGTGGTGTTTAGCATGAGTGGGCAGCACGGGGAGGGCGCTGCAAACAGAGGTGATAATGCAGACAGCGGTGATGGTGCAGACGGCGGTGGTGGTGCAGTTAACGTTGTTGGTGAAGACTTTTTTTCTGGTGAGGAGCACCAGGATGGTGCACCTGGCGGCGAAAGCGACTACTTCAGCTCAGATGTCGAAGTGAGTTCGGAGTCATCCGATGAGAATGATGGCGCAAGCAGCGTGCAAAGTGGTGACGTAAACAGCTCACAGGGTGATGATTTAAGAACAGCTGCAGGGGGGGACGACCAGGAGGAGGATTTCTTCCTGGAGTCCCTACCCTCCCTGCCAAAAGGACTACCCGATGAATTTATTATACCGAACATGAATGCACACCCGAATTGGGGTTATTATCCCAATGCGAATGTAAATAGCTACCCGAATGTAAATAGCTACCCGAATGCAAACAGCTACGCAAGTTACCAGCTACCCATCCCTTTTAACGCCACAGGTCAGAGCAGTGGGTGCTATGCGTACAGCAATAATGGGTATTATGGTGGATATCCAAATGGCGTAAATTTTTATTTCGGCTCTGGGTACCCTGCTCAGTATGTACATGCAGTCGGGAGCAAAAGTTGCATAGACAGGCAAGGTAAGAAAGAAGAAGCCATTCCAACAGATGATGGGCAGCAACATGAGAAGAGCGAAAATTGCAGTAAGGACAACCTTCCCCTTCGTGGTGAAGACAAAACGGATCCAAATTCTTCAAAATTGAGTAGTAACATACCTAACGTTTCGAGCAATGAAAAAGAGTTACCCCCCGAGGGAGATCCTGCTTTAGCCATTGCTGGAACGAAGGATGTTAACGCTTCCAGGAATGCCCATGGGGATTGCCCTGCGGTTTCTGTTAACCCTAACCAAGATGAAGGGGAGAAAAATTCCGCCCATGATGGTGCGGGAAGCCACTTCAGTGATGCCCAGATTGATTGCAAAGCAGAAAACGAAAAAGGTGGCACAGCACCACCACCTCCACCGAGTGTTCCCGCGAGTGACTACCCGAAGAATCACACGCACAACCCTTTTATCGCTCCCACTTATGGTAGCAACTACTACTACAATTACGCGCACATGTATGGCAATTTTAATACGGGTCAAATGAATGGAGGCCAATGTTTCATCCCCATGAATAACAACATGGCGATGTGGGGCGTTCCTAATTTAAGGGGGGGACACGGGTATGTTGCCCCTTCAAGGAACTACGGAGATAGGGGAAAGAGACATAGCAACCCTAATAGGGCTAGGGGAGGGAATCCTGCATCAAAGAAGGCTCGAATGGGGGCAAGCGGGGCAAACTATGGATTCCCGGTGAGTCAGCCAGATGAGTATGATCAGAGTGGACGTAGGGGGAATGCCCACGTAAGTGGTTATGGTGAACGTGGTCAGGGGGCAAGGCGGCCTCATCCGAGGCAGAGACATCAAGAGGACCGGAAGACGGAACAGCGTCATGGGCAGGAAGAGGACCCACAGCCAACCGCGCAGTATTTCGTGCCCATCAATTTAAGACTAAAGAACAAACTAAACGATCTAAACGATCTGTGCGAAACAAAAATTAACGCAGTCAAGAAGGAAAGAAATGCAAGCGACAAAAATATTAACCTAGACGCGGAATACAGTAAGTTTATAAAAGAGGTAGATTTGGGATAGAGAAGACCTGCCCCTTCCTCCCCCCCCTTTTTTTTTTTTGCTTAATTCTTTTTTTTTAAGATACAAATGAATTGCAGCTTAGGTGAGGCATTCATTTTTGACGTACTGTAACAGTCGTACGTAGGTGTTTGTGTAGCTCCACAGTTATGCGCACCGCGTTTGTTTCCATCTGCACATACCTGTGCATGTTTGTTTTTGTTTTTAAGCTGAATCCTGCGCTGAAATTTCGCGTATACTTTTTCTGTGCAAAATTTCACGCTTAGTTTTTGCGTTAGCAAAGAACTGCATTTTTTTTTGTGGACGTAACACCCAGCGTGGTGGGAAAATGAGGACCAAAAGGCCGGTCAAAAGTGGACGAAAAAGAGGCGAGGCGAACCCCGCCGTGGCAAATTTAAATCCCAATTTTGTTTAAGCAGAATAGGAGGAGCATGTTGAGCGGGATTCCGGGGAAGACGTTCTTCGCCTGCGAGCGGGGAGGGACAAATCGGTGCGCCAACATGGATGTAAAAGGTAGCATGGCGTAGCAAAGCGCAGCAAAACGAGCGCTACGCGGGGCCCAGGCCCCCACCCTCCGGAATTACCAAGTAGGTACTGGTCGCTATCAAATTGATGGACATCAGGAGCATTATCAGGTACTTGAGGTTTTCTAAAATGAAAATAAATTACATCACAGATGGGAAGGGTAACAAAAGAAAAAAAAAAAAAGGGTAGCATGTTGTGGAGGTACGCAAAAGGGTGCAAATGGTCTCCCTCCTCAGCATCCTTTTTTTAAATGCACCCAAAAAGGAACTCCATCTTTGACTCCCTTACTGTTGGTCCTGGTTAGCAGCATGTAGGGGATCCAGAAGAAGGAAATTTTGCTCACCAAATAGTTGAATGGTATTCCTGCAAAAAAGAGAGACAAAGATAATATGACATCCATGAAATGCCTCCCCGATGAGCTGCTTTTTTTTTTTTTTTTTTCTTTTTGTTGAGATCGTGTTAATCTCCGTTGCGAAGTTTTACTCGAAAGGACATTGAAATGGTGGAGCGAAATGTTGTTTTTAAACTCGTTGCTGCGTGGGGAGGGGGGGGAGAAATGGGGCTTCATCAGTTGCGCTCAAGTGGGGCTTCTTCGCGGGAAAGACAAACATGTACACATATGAACATATGTGCACCCGACGCTGACACCATTCTTCTAACCGTAACAACTCCACAACGTCAGAATTGAACAGCTTGGAGAGGGTGAAATTTCCCGAGAACGCGAAGGGCACGTAGTTGTTAACGAAGTAGTACGCTACCAACCAGATGAGCTTCACGAATGTGTGCACCTGGGGAAAAAAGAGGTCGTAGAAATGGCGTTCCCAGAAGGAAAGCGAATTGTTACCGCAGAAGTGTGACGACGAAGCGGTGACGGAGTGACAGCACAGTGAGGTGGGCTCTCCTGTCCTAACCCTGTGCTGTTCATTCCCCACATGAGCATACCTCGAAGCTCTCTAAAGCCTGTCGCAAAAAAACAATCGCACATATGATCACCGCCACGAGAGCCTTGACTTCGTAAAACTTCCCCTCATAGGTCACATATCTCACAAAGAAGAGCAGGTGGATGTACAGCCGCAGTTCCGTGCCGTGGTAGGGATGCAAACTTCTGTCATTGTATTGAAATACGCTTAAGTATGGGTTGGTTATGTAGAAAAAGATTAAAAAGAGGAAGGAAAAAATTTCTTCGCCGCAATGGTTATACTCAACATTTAGAAATTTTTTTAAAAAGAACACTAGCATGAATCCGGAGAGAACTGCGCTTGCCAAAGTGCTGATTATGAAGACTACCTGAGGTAGGAGTGGGAAGAGTGCGAGCATTCGTGTAAGTATTCGCGTGACGATTGCACAGGTGTAACCACTTAGGGCGCTCAAAAATGATGTAACGGGAAGACAACAATTTGGGCGCTAGCTAAACACCGAAATGGAGGGAAACAAACTGGAGTCCTCGTCCCCCCACCTCACCTTGCAAAGCCTTACCCGACTGACTCGCTTCGCGTATAGAGACAAAAGCACAAATACGAAGAAGAAGGTAAACACAGTTTGTGTCAAACTGGCATCATTTAAAAAAAATATGTTAAAAAAAAACTTAAATGAGTATAAAAGGTTAACCAAGTAATTTTTTTCGCTAATGCCATTTTGGAACAGAGACTTGATGCTTATATCTTTCAACTTGTAATTAAGAATCTTGTCATAGTAGTCGTAGTTGACACAGAAAAGAGACCTCACCTTTTCATACTTTAACACATGCAAAATGTAATATGATACAAAAAAAAAGGAAGAAAATGTAAGAGCAAAAAAGTTGATATTGGTAAAAATATCTTTTACTTCCCACAAAAATATCTTGCTTTTAAAAAAAAAACTCTTAATAAGTAAGTGTGCAGGATTATCCGTACTTATAATCATATACAAGCAGATAAATATCACGCCGATTGTTATTGCTGGCTCCAGGAAATCTATATGAGCATTCTTCCCAATGTTGAAGCTTTCCATTTTTTTTTCTCAGTTTATGACCGGTTATATCCTCATAAGTGAAACTACTGTCATGATAGCAGGGAAGTTGCACACTTTTTTCGTCCACTTTATTTTTTACATGTAGTGGTGAAATGTTTTTTTTTGTAACAGTAATAGTAGCAGTAGTAGTAGTAGTAGCAGTAGTAGCAGCAGTAGCCTTTTCATGGACATTCCTTATAAAAAAAAAAACGAGGCGGAACTATTCCACCCAAAATGAGAAAAGGAAACCTTCGGGTCGATTTGCTCCCACGCGTAATTGTACTCAAAAGAGGGGGGAGAGGTTAACTTGCTGATCGCGTTTTTGTTTCCCTTCACGGGTGACATTCCCCCCCTGCTGGGGGAGGTGCACAAATGGGGTGCACTTACCGCGAAGGTGCGTTTGGCTCCCTCCCAAAGGCCAACTCAGCAGTAAAAGTGCTCCATTTTTTACGCGGTGAAGTTCTCAAGGGGCGTGGAGCACGAACGAACGTGCGTACACATTTGCTCATTTCGCGACAGCCTCCAAATGGCGTGCTTATTCGGTTATTTCTCTGCACATTTATGCTAAGGCCATATTACCCTTTACTTGGCCTTTCTGCTTCACGGCGGCACTTCCAACGCGCCATGCATGGGATTCCTCTCCCCCTAGCACTTTTAAAAAATGGCGCCGATTTAATGCCGTTGTCATAATTTAAATGGGCGTACAGGAAATGGTGCGCAGTAATGTCCTGGTGTGGAACTTTAAAATAAAAAGCGCCGTACGGCTGAGGGGGTCCGCACGCGCATATGCACGCTCGAACGCTCCCACGACACGTGTGTGCGCGCACGCTTCGCCATCCTTCAGAACGTGTTAGCCCCCGATTGCGCGCAGTGGTCTGTATGCGCTCACACGTACGTCGAAACGGGTGATACATAGGTGGCTACATTAATGAGTGGTTATATTAGTGAGTGCCTACATATGTGAGTGGCTATGCAAAATGTATGGATAAATGACGATACGTGTGGGTGCCCAAGTAAACACCGTGTAAACGCGCGTGCCTTCCCACTTGGCGACATTTTAAAAGCTTATTAAATGGCGAGAAAAAAAAGAAAAAAAAAAAAAAAAAGAAAAACGTACGGGTGCGCTCACGTGGTAGGCATGTGTATAGGTAAATATATATATATATATATATATATATGTATATATATATATGTGTGTGTGTGTGCGCGGGCGAGACCGTGCGATCAGCTGCGCCCCGGAGAGAACCAATTAACGTGCAAGGGCTGAAGTGCACACATTTTGCCATTGTTCATAAAAGGAGTGGTCGAACAAATTTAGCCATTTCGTCAGGGGGTAAGGGATTATTTTTCTTCGTCACCTTTCCCCGCACGCAGCACACCTGCCACTATGGTGTGTAACACCGTGATACACCTTTCATGGGTGGACCTAACAGATCGGCACACGTCTACTCAACCTTTGTCTTTTTGACATCCGTCTCATTGGTAGTCTCCACGGCGTTCTGTTTTCTCTTATTCGTTTTTTCTTCCTTCTGAGGATTTTCAGTATCCTTTGTCTCCACATCTAAATCCTCCTTATCCAAATCTTCTTTCCCTAAATCATCCAACTCTTCCTCCTCCAAATCATCATCCAGTTCATCATCCTCCTCATCTTCATTATCATTAGGAACAAATTCTTCATCTTCCTCTTCATCTTCTTCCTTAAAATCAGCTTCATAAAAATTCTTGAGTGTATTATCTTCTTCATATTCTTCATCCTCTTCTTCATCAGAGCTTAACACTTCCACTCCTTCCTTGTTGTAACAGTCTATGATTTTAATATCCGGTAGGAAGGTAAATAATTCTTTTCGATAGTTGGGGTCATCTGCAAATGGGTTAAACTGTACACCTAAACGACTTAAGTTTTTTAAATCCTTCAAGACTTCGAAGTCTTTTATATTTTTAAAATGGTTCCCTCCAATCTCTAGTGTCTTTATATTGGGGAAGGTCTCCACAATGTACTTCAACACATCTACTGTGCTTAGGTGGTTGTCCGTTAACTCTAACACATTAAGGGTATCCATTTTTGGTAGATTCTCCAAGGTTTGTATTCCTGTTTGATTCAGACTTAGTCTTTCTAGATGAGTAAATTTGTTTAGCAACTCTACGTCTTCGCTTTTTATTGCACTAAATTTTTTTCCGTCTAGGATTAGCTCCGTCAGGTTCTCATATGCATTTTCGTTCGTCGCCTCCTTTCCATCAGCAGAGTTTTCCTTTTTCCATTTCTCGATGCGTTCTTTAATGGCCTTTTCCATGGTTCGACAGGGGTGAGAGAGAGGGGGTCGTAATCGTGGATAGCGGAGTTGGGGTGAGGAAAAACCAGTGCTGCACAAAAAAGGAAGGAGCGGTGCGGGAATACGTGAGTGGATCTCCCTTCGTGGTGGAAAAAAAAGGCGCAAGGGGTACGACGCCACTGATGAATTTCGCACATGCGCGTATGAGCACACATATGGTATGTACATATTATGCACATATTATGCACATACTATGCACATATATATGAATGTATATATATAATGTACATATATATGCATATGTATGCACGCATGCACCCATCTTGTCACTCGAACTGTCCGAAAAACTCTCTCAAAAAAACGGTCACGCGGAGGGCACAGTTTGCAAGGGGGGACTAAAGTGGGGTACTTAACATGCGTATGGAGCGGTGTTTGCACATTCGCATTTCGTGGTGCACACATGTTCGTTTGGGATTCTATTTCCACACAACCGTTTTAATGCTCGCTCGGAGCAAACAGAAGGGCACATCTAACATTATGAACAATCTCGTCCAAGCGGTGAGCACTTCCTATGCCGAGTCCAGCTTGGACGGAACACACGCTTGGGCATTTTACCAAACGGAACGAAATGCAAGTACATGGACACATGCAAGCGGCACATCTTCGCAAGACGACTAGTACACACAAACCACATCTGCGCGCCATGCGATCAAACAAGCAGAGCCTCTTTTTTAAAACTGCACACTACTTAACACACGTGAACGACGTGGCCTCCTAATGACACAAATGATTAATCACGGGGGACAACGCTATGAGATGCAAAACACGGGCATGAACATACGTCACTTTTTGTACTTTCCCACATTTCGGCTTCCCTGTGCCTGTTCACGCCACTTGGGTAAAGAATACCGGTGGTGTTTCTTATCCAGTCATTTCTCTTTACGAGAGAAAATAATACGCTCATACACACATGGGAATGTATTGTGCTGCTAATGTGTGTACGAGTGTGAGTAGCGAGTAGCAGGCATGGGGGTATTTGCCACGTAGTAGGGTACCCATCCATGCAGAGGGGTAATTCGCGCAGGGATGCCCGGGAGGCGTAGAAAACGCGTCACAAGCGAAAGTATTCAGGCATATAATACCTACACAAATGAACATATATGTGCATACATACACGTACATGCTTACATATACGCATCTGCGCAATCTGCGCTGCTTACGTGTTATTGCTGTAGCCCTGGAGAAGGGGAAAGTGAGACTGGCGAGCTCCTTGGAAGGGGGTTCTCTCCTTTACGTAATGACTGTAGTACTTTGTATTTTATTAAGCTTTAAACTTAGCAAGCAATAAATTATTCAGTTCTGTGAAAATAAAATGTGATGTATGTAGGTATATCATTCAATAAAGCCGAATGAAGAGGGAAAAAAAAAAAGTCAGAAAAAAAATGAACTTGTAGATATAAATTTAAAGGCGAAATTATTGCATATGGGCGTTATGTGCTATTTTTTTTTCTCCAAAAAGGGGTTTTTCATTTTAGGTACGCAGGAAAGCAGATACGAAGAAACGCAGATACGAAGATTCGCAGATACACAGGTACGCAGGTACGCAGGTACGCAGATACGCAGATACGCAGATACGAAGGTACGCGAATGCACGCAGGTAGTACCATGTGCATATACACAAAAGTACGGTTTGCTTTTTTTTTTTTTTTTGGCCCAGTGACTATTCTAGCTTTGCAGTTTTGCTTATAGCTTTTTCGCCTTATAACGGCGCGCGTATTAATGTGCACCGGTTTATTCACGTACGGATGTTTACTTTTATGTGTTCGGGCTTTTACACGCAATTTCTAATGCGAGCAAATGTGCCTTTGTTTTTTTTTTTTGCATTCTCTTTGTTTATACTGCGCCTGCCTTTTTGCTTACCTTCGTGCAAACTTGCTTGTACCGCGAGGGGAAGAATGAGAAAGAAAAGATATCGTAAAGTTACGCACGTTGAAATTTAACTTGGGCTAGGGATGAAAAATGGATGGTACTTCTTTTCAGGCATATGTGTGGAGTTGGACGAGGGGAAGATGAAGAAGAAGATGAATAATAAGGAGGAGGAGCTTTGGTGATTCTTATTCTTTCTCCGTTTAAAGTCAAAATGAAGTTTTGCTTCGCACACTTTTAAGGAGCGTTATATGGCTAAAGGGATGTCCA